>NC_142799.1:50927470-51000567 GCF_049724085.1 Artemia sp. Qi Xiang Cuo | reverse complement strand
ATCACAGCCAAACCCTTTGAAATTGCAATAGGATCACCTAATTCAATTCTTAGTTTTAACTGACAGAGTTCCAAACAGGAAGTGTTTACGGGAATATACTGAAGATCCCTTATATTGTAGTGATGAATATACCCTTGATTGGTTTTTGTTCAAGAACTCGTAGGAGGGGAACATTTGAATTACCAACCCGAGGTTTTTCAACAAATGAAGTATAGAGAAATATCCAAGTGGCTATGGAGAAGGCAGGCGGGTAGTCAGCAAAAATGAAATAAGTGTTTCCGGCACTTTTACCATTGATTATATTGAGCTTAAAGCCAAGAACATCCTTTAGGTTATCATTGAGAATAACCTTTTTGCTGAGAATAGGTGAACTACTGTAGATCTTACCGTCCTCCTTTGAATAGTTTAAATGAAAAGCTCCTTTTTTACAAACAGGAATTCTTTTAGTAATAGAACGACCTAAATCATTCCTACAGGTGAGTTCCTCGTAGGGTAATTCAATATATGGATAATCCATCCAATTGATTTTTGAATTTGTTCTTGATCACCTAGGGGTGGTGGCATCCAATCATAGTGTCTGGTTTTTATTTAACATCGATGATACTTACTCAGAATGTCGGAAGTATAATTTAGAATGCAATTAACAAAATCTACATCATGCGGTTAGTCATCGACGTTGATGGGTTTGTAGCGTTTTGTTCAAAAATAGCTAGTTCTATTCGGCTGGGTTTCAAAAGCGTCGGAAACATTGGACATGAAAGTCACATAGAAATCATTGGGCATTGTCAATGCCTTCAGCACTGACCCAAGAATCAAAATCTGAGTTGTATCCTAGCCAGCGAACAAGCATCTGTCTCTTGCCCCTGCGAGTACGACTCTTTAATATCTTTTCAATTTGGTAAATTTCACTAGTGTTTCTAACTTTTTGCAGTTCATAATCATAAAAACCACCGAGAATCTCATCATCTTTGGTGTCTCGCAGTCAATATTTCGTCGGTTCGGTGTCCAGGATTTTAGACATTTTAAAAAGTTCGGTGCTCCAAAAATAATTCCCCTTTTTCAAAAATATTGGTGGTTCTATTAATTCGAACAGTATCACCAACATTGAATTTCTTCTTCACATTTTTTTGTTCTTTTTCACCCTTGGAATATTGCTTTAGAAAAGCATCAAATGTATTTCTATTGCAGTGAACATCCCGAGGGCTTGAGTTGGACAGAGATCGATGAGGTCGATGGTTGTATATCTGCATGATTTTATCTAAATCATGAATAAAAGCCGATGTATTTTTCAGGCTACAATATCTTGTAATTAATAGACGAATCATTCTTATTAATTGTTCAGGCAATGCAGCCTTTATCGGGGCTGTGACTATGATAAAGTGTTGTATTATATTTCGATAGAATATTTGGCACATGGGGATTAACAAATTCACTGCTAGGATCCGATTGAATTTTTATATATGAATCATTTTCAAGAATAGTTTCAATGGCCCAAGCAACTTCAACACCTCTCTTTGACCGCAGTGGAGTTGCATAGACATAGCGACTAAAGACACTGATTGCCACCAGAATATATTTGTAGGGTGCATTGTGACGCAGTTGAACTGCGTCTAGAGTTAAAAGATCCATTTGCATTATATGCAGAGGAGAAAAGGCTTTAGTTTGTCGATATTGTTTGCCACGAAGCCTATGATTCCGATGTAGTGTGTAACTCGGTTCATTTTCTAGGTACACTTTTGTATTTTTCAATGTGGTGCCAGAAACAACTCTAGAAAGCGTTTTGGGGGAACTTAAACTTCCCGCTTCACCAATATTTTCATAGACATGTTTCAGAACTTCATCCATTTTGAACGCAAACACGTAGTGTAATTTCCACTCCTCTTTTGCACACTGGAAGGTGAATTGATTCTTCTTTGCTTTTGAATAATTTCCACTTGTATTGCAAATACGGTGCTGCTGCTGCTGCTAGGATCTTAAAATATTGAATCTTCTTCTTTTTTAAATGGCGTTTGTGTTGTTGGAGGACAATATTCTCTTAGTTTCTTTAGAATTTGCCTATTGCCAATAAGACTTTTGGGGAAGTTTGATGCATTTAGAAAGGTGTATAGATTATTGTCAAAGGATAGAAGTCCTTTACGATTCGTTACCATATCACAAATTAAATCAACTAGATTATAACTTTTTCCCTGAATTATAATTCGTTTCCCTGTGCTGTCGACTTGAACTTGATCACCAGTTTCCAACATGAGATATGATAATACTCTTTTGCTCTGTTCTCGATAGGTCACTGAATCGAGGTTTGTAATTTTTATTAAAATCAAATTCAATTCCTGGTTCATTCATGCTGCTGCTGAGTCATGAGGAGAGGACTTCTGTTTGGGAGCATCGATTGCAGCGGCGGGTCTTCCACGATAATGCTTTTGTATGTCCAAACGTTACAATGCATCTTGAAGTAAAAACAGTTTTTTGTCATCGGAAATATTCTCATCATTAATGAATTTCCTTAGATTGTCTTCAAAATGTTCGACGGGCGAGAGGACAAGTTCAAATGGTGTCAATTTATAGGGTTTTGCCATTCTCTAGAGAAAACTGTTTACAAGTCCTGCAATTATTTGAAGTAAAAGTGTGAAAAAGCTACCGCCCGCTTGAAGGAGACTTTTTCTCTAAAAAATATTACCCTTCTTTTTACAAGCCAAGGCGCGTACAGTGGAGCAATGTTGGTTTGTCTGTTGTCTAACGCCTTCTGGCAGTTGAACATTGCCCTCAGTTAAATTTAAACAAAGTTCAGATATTAGATTAATGAAATCATTGTCAACACCATGTTTGAGTATGGCCTTCCTAAGCAAGGGTTTTGAAGTGCTTAAAACGGAAAATAAATGCCGTTGTTCGTGTAGTTTCTTCAGTGTCATAATGACGACTAATAGTCTTTTCTACTGTTCACCGGAAGATATACTGTAATTTCATTGTCGAAAATGTCGGTGACTACGCGTAGATCCTGGGGTGTGCTCTGATTAAGATCCAGCAAAATGTGACCTTAGTGTTTATTAGTCGCCGGAGCGTACGCTGACAACAGAAATTTAGGAGCACCGAGATATATCTGCTTATTGAGAGTTATGAGTAAGCTAGAATCACGAACGAATCGATAGATAATATAGATAGTGCAATTCAAAGCAAGGGTTCGCATACATTTGCTCTGATGAAACAGACTGTGTAGAACTAGGGCTATGGAAATGTGTTCATGATGGGAGCGAACAGTGAACAGTTGTAGCATTTCCTGCGAGAACTGTTCAATGGATTCAGACAAATCATCAATAATTAACCATGAGTTTAGGTCAATACTATTGAAAACCTCAAGTCCTTTTATGAAATTTATTGGTATGGATTTTGCCATTTCTTTAATTTGTATGAAGTACTCTTGCAAGATACTACATCAAGTGAAGATTTTTTTCGGCTTCTCAACAAAAAATATATCGAAATTTGGAATTATTCTAGCTAAGAGTGTTGTTTTCACTGACATTGAGGGTCCACACAGAAACGATCTGAAGGGTGTTCGACCATCCGACCACCCATTTTTACAATTCCCCTTAGCCCACACCTTCTTGGCAAACTCATACTCTTCGGCTGTGCATTCACTACTGGTCAGTGAATTGTAAAAAACTTCAATTGGAGGTAGTTTCACCTCGCTTAAGCGAGCGCCATAACAGTAATAGTCGTATGGGTATACACCTTTGCAGGTCAACAGGTCATACATTTCACTGTCTGGAAAGTGCTGTTTAAGCAAGGGAAAGCTATCAAAATTGTCTATTTTCTGCACTTAAATCAATTGACTCAATGCCTTGGGAAAAAACTAAAGGAACCTAAACACCTGATTTTATTCCAACACCTATGCCCATTATCCACTGCCAGCCGTTTCAGCTCGAGAAGCAACAGCTTCTCGGCCAATTTGGGAATAATGTTATAGGTAAATGAACTATTTACCCATGGACTGTCTACTCCCTTACCCTCCCTGTGCATAAGTGCCAGTGCCGGTAAAATAAATTTAAGTCGTAATTTGAGTTGTGGATAAAAACTGGAATAAAAAACTGTTGGCTAACATTTAAGTTACACGATTGATGCACTACCCCTCTAAAATTACTACCCCCAGAGAATATGTCTACCACAACTGATTATGATCTCCGACTTTCCCCTCCAACCGGTACCACTTTTACCTTTATTCACCTTCCTGCCCTCTATCAATTCCCCTGTCCAAAACGGACCAATTGTTTTATATTTAATAGCGAGATGATACTCTGCAGACAGCACCATTGGATAATGGGTATTTCTCAAACGAGGCATAGCACCATTAGCCGTGCCAATTAGTTTAGTCAGTGTCTTGACGATACACTTGTCCTCCTTATCCAATGTTTTTAACATTTCTAACAACTGCATGGCGTTAGAACTGTCTCTTTTCGAATGGGCATGGGACACTGCAATGGCTTAATGTTCTTTGATTCGGTTTGTAAATCGAGGGTCGTTCACCTTCACCAGCTTAGCTTCACGGTCTAAAGATATTGTCTTGCACTGGAGGAGGGTGTTTTGAAATATTTTGAAACTTAAAATGGCCCTATCCCCTGAAACCGTTTCCACTGTCTGATAGCCATGCTGTTTACAGTGCTTCATATGATCCCGTAGTTTTATATCACTACGGAATTGTGACAGGCATGTTGGACAGTAGAAACGTTCCCCCCTATGCTTACCACCCCCCAGAACTCTACTGATGTCTGTGATCGGGTTAAAATGACCAATTGAATTGGCAAAGTCACTAGATGGTGGTGTATACAACAACCAAACCCAGTGTTTGACTAATTCAATTGACGGACCCCTTACAGGAAAGACCACCCCCTTATTTTTTAAACGAACCCCATCTCCTAATTCAGTTTTATACTGAACCACAGTAACGCCGATATTTAAGTGGACATTAGCCCTTTCAAAAATATCAATAGATCTTAGCGTTACTGGGTATTTTCCCTCTAAGCAATAAAAATCTACAATGGGAAAACTGGACCCCTCCTTCCCATGCACAGCCCAATTGTCTAAATTCGTCTTAGTAGTGTCATCTGCTAGAGGCTGAAATGCTGATATGAGGAAAGTGTACTTGAAACATTTTTGATCTGTTTCAAAACGGATTTTCTGGACACCTTTACAACCTTCTAGATCTGGATTATAATTTAAAACTATTGACCTCTCATACCCAGCCCCCCCTCTTAAAATAAAATTTTTCTTAAATTTACAAATATTCACACTTAAATTTTCAAAAAAAAGAACTAGAGAGCCGCTCCGATTTTCATTAAAGTTCTCAAGATGCGCAATAATTTGATCTACCCACTCGGAAAAGGCACCCTCAAAATTTTCTAAATTCGGATAAATCACGCGCGGTATATAATGGAGTGTATATAATGGTGGTAAACTTCGCTTTTCCCTTCATTTAAATAGAACACCTTTAAAACAATTGAAACCTTAATTGAATCCCTCCCCCACAATTGAATTTGGTTCTCCAGCAGTGCACGAATTTTATCTACATATTCATGCACTTTTTCTACGGGATCAAACACAAAATTTCCCCCCATAAGTGACTTAAACGGATCCCCAAAAGTCGCAGTGTAGACAGTTATTGCATTTAATATCGAATTTGACAGCTGAAAGTCTGCAAAAGTCGTAAATTGGACATTACTCCCCTCTCCCTCTTGTCTATTATCAACACCCCTCCCCCTCCCCCACATTGTTTAATATTTGGGGTATGCGAATGCTCCACTTCAGTTGATTGAAGTGGATTCGTTAGGGTATCGGAGGCTAGAGGAGGAGGAGGAGGAGGAGGGTTCCCAGTTAATTCATTAGTAAAATCGTCCAAAAGATGTAGTGTGTTTGGACTTAGCAAAGGTAAGTCCCCCTGCTCAACTGCGCTATAATCTGCATTTAAAAGAAAATTATTTAAAAACTCATCAATATTAAACGACGACGGTATTTCCAATGAATTATCACTCAATGGTGAATTACTGTGGAGGTCCACCGGTGCGTCCTCTCCTCCAACTGATGAGGACGGTGACAAGGAATATGGTACCAATGGTCCAACCTATAAATGAAAAATAGTTTATTTTCAAAGTGTTCAAATCCTCCCTACTGTTAAAATTTGGATTATTATTTAAAACGCGCTTAGTAGCATTTAATTCCCTACTATATCGATATTCTGAAATTTCAAATTTCAAACTTAATATAAGATATTTACATTTTTTTAAAATGACATAGAGGACCAAAATTTGATTTTGTTCAAACAACTCCACCCCCAATTTCCAATATTTAATGCTCCCCCTCCGATCCAGACATCGCGGCGCTTCCCGCGGTGCTTCCGGCCTGCGGCGCGCAGGGCTTCCCGCAGCGCTTCCGGCGGTGCTTCTCTGGCCCACCGGCACTTCCTGGCCGCCACCGCGGCTCCCAGCCATTTACATAATGTCCAAAAGAAAATATTGTTAGATCATAAGTCGTTTCTCTCTCTCTCTAATTCCCTACAAGCTGTGAACTCATTAGCTTAATTATTGTAATCCGCCGCGTATGGTCTGTTCCAAGACTGTTCAAACGAGGAAAATACAATTAAATGGGAAACCGTTAACTCATATTGTCAACAATGTTTCCCCCTAAAATCTTGGCAAGGGTTTGTAAGATTGAAAGTTGTTAAAAATATTATACAAATTAGAATCCATATGTGCAATAGATAAATGGGATAATCTCTGTCCTTCTCTTAAAACTATATTATTCAATTGTGAAAAATAGCATTTTGAGTTTCAAATGGTGAGCATTAGCAGTAAACTAGAATTTACCTAAAAATATTATTATGAGATAGCGAAGAGAAAGCAACAGTAGGGGGAACAGAGAAAATAGCAAAGATTAGAAAAAGAGCGGTTTCTTTTGACTAGCAAGCAAAAAAATTACATTATATTTAGATATCTCTGAGGGAGGGGGGAGCAGAGAAATTTAAAACAATGGTTGGGGGGCGAGGGGTTAATATTTTAATATCTCTGAGACACTTTTACTGTGATGAAATGAAAGGTTTACTTCTATGTCCCCTTAAAACTATAATATTCTAGCGAAAATAGCATTTTGAGATAAAAAGACTCTCTAATAGTAATTGACTAGAAATTAGTTAAAAATATTATTATGAGATAGCGAAGAGATAGCAACAGTGGGGACAGAGAAAATAGCAAAGATTAGAAAAAGAGCGGTTTCTTTTGACTAGCAAGCAAAAAAATTACATTATATTTAGATATCTCTGAGGGAGGGGGGAGCAGAGAAAAATAAAACAAGGGTGTGGGGCGGGGGGTTAATATTTTAATGTCTATGAGACAATTTTATACTAGGTTGAAAAATAGTTTTGTTTTTAATTAGTTATATAAGGTAGGTAAGAAAAAATGCTCACATTTGCAAATTCTGGCTGTATTTGAATGCCTGAAGGCGCAGGCGAAGCAAGCTGTACCATCGGCGGACCTTGTGTAGACGGGACAGGTATTAAAGGTCCATTGAAAGCAGCTGCCCACTCGCTCTTTAATTTTCTGCCAGGCTGCATTGTTGCCTGCACAGATGGCTACACTTGGGCAGGCAGCGTGGAGCTGAGGGGTTTCGGCCAACGGCCATATTGAACAACTGTTGCCTTCGTAGGGGTTTTACCTTGACCCCGTGCTCTCTTAGTGGGAGGTGGCACACATTCTTCACCATTGTCCTTAAAGAAGAGAAAAAATTTAGTATAGAAAATAATTTCACCTTTTTTTTTACAGAATGAAAATTAGTACCCCCTTCTACAGAATTTATTGTCAGACATAATTTTGTCTAGAAAAGCATTTATCTCAAAGAAGCCCCCTCCTCCACCCTTTTTCAGCAAAGCAAAAAGTAAAATTTCGCGAGAAATATACTAGTCGCATAATATAAGCTTCATGCAACTCCTAAAGACTTTTCTTTCTAGTCTTGCATATCAAAGTTAAAAACCATAGTTTTCACGCCCCCTCCTGGGAATGGGCACTAGCCACTTTAATTTCCAATCAAATGAGCCCTTTTCAAAGTTTCTGTGACGACTCCTTCTATACGAAGTGCCCGGCTATGAAGAAAAAACCAAAAAACAACATATTGTGCCCACATCGTTCTTTACTTAGGCAGCACTAGCGCTCTGCCTATGATTAGTTGCAATTCCTTTTTTTCTTATTTTTAGGCGTTTCTGTTCTTTTCTGGTTTTAATCTGCATTGAGCATGCCTCGTTTGACGCATTTAAAGTATTAGCGGTATTTTTGTATCTTTCCTTATCATTTTTCGGTAGCTGGTATTTACCCCCACCCCTAGAAAATACAGCCCGAGGAAAATAATCCCCACGGAAAATATCCCGGAGAAAAGACATGGAAAATACCCCCTCCCCTCCCGAAAGATATCACCCCATGCAGCAGATTGGTGCGGCCTATAGACCTAAATTTTGCAAACACAGGTTAAAATGCTATTCAATTTACACATAATATAAGCTTCATGCAACTCCTAAAGACTTTTATTTCTAGTCTTGCATATCAAAGTTAAAAACCATAGTTTTCACGCCCCCTCCTGGGAATGGACACTAGCCACTTTAATGTCCAATCAAATGAGCCCTTTTCAAAGTTTCTGTGACGACTCCTTCTATACGAAGTGCCCGGCTATGAAGAAAAAACCAAAAACAACACATTGTGCCCACATCGTTCTTTACTTAGGCAGCACTAGGGCTCTGCCAATGATTAGTTGCAATTCCTTTTTTTCTTATTTTTAGGCGTTTCTGTTCTTTTCTGGTGTTAATCTGCATTGAGCATGCCTCGTTTGACGCATTGAATGTATTAGCGGTATTTTTTTATTTTTCCTTATCCTTTTTCGGTAGCTGGTATTTACCCCCACCCCCAGAAAATACAGCCCGAGGAAAATAATCCCCACGGAAAATATCCCGGAGAAAAGACATGGAAAATATCCCCTCCCCTCCCGAAAAATATCACCCCATGCAACAGATTGGTCTCCAATCTCTTTGAAAATAATCCGTTTCACTTCTCCAAAATAGATATTGTATAGGACTACGCTTAATTATTGCAATTGTCTGAAAATGTGTTTTAATTTAACGGAGAACGCAAAGCATTGAATCCTCATAAGATTAATTAACTGTAATCTCTCTTTCCACGGGAATGTTGTTTATGAAAATCTCCCCTCTTGTTGGAGATTCACACGCGGCTTTTACCGCAAAGGAGAGCCAGTTCATTTTGATAATTTTAAACACATCAAGGAGAAAAGACAATTTTGAGCAATAACTTCAATTGAAAGAATTAAATGGTGATGAATGGTGTGAGGGGGAAGGATGAGGTTTACGTAATTGAAAAAAGTGTATATTTTCAAGCAATGTATAAAGAATTTTTTTTTGGGGGGGATATACCCTGAATTTTAATATGTTTGGAGGGTGACCAAGGAAAATAATTTTATTTTGAAAATAAAAATGTACTAAAACAGAACTTACATGGTAAATTGTGGCTGTCAAGGTTCCAAACTCATCAATAGTATCCATTCTTGTTATTTCAACTGTGTCACAATACTTTCTGATAATTTAATTACATTGCATACCCGTTACATAAGAAATCTCAAGGGTGAATTGTTATGTAACGGGGAAAATCATATGTAAGCGAGCCTCTGATTGCCTGAGAAGGGATCTGTATTCGACTGGCTATTTGGCTTAGAAGTAGACACGTGGTCTAACTGTTTCCAATTCTGTTAGGTCTTAACATTCGCCTTGAGCATGCACATGACCAAAACAACAATAACATCAAATAAATCGACCTATGGAAATTTAGGTCCCCCTGTTAGACTCAATAATCCAGAAAACATCCATCAAAGTGAGAAAGTTCCTGTTTTTCAAATTCTCACTGACAAAAACCATTAAACAGACATAAATTGCTGTTGAGATCCGAGAAAAACATAAAATAAATTGACCAACACACATAAACGTCCAAGAAACAACCATCAATGTGAGACAAGTCCTGTTTTTTAAAGTGAGAAAAATTCTGTTTTTTCATTCTCACTGACAAAAACCATAAACCACGTGGTTCGCGTGGGAGTAGCGCCCCCCTCTCTACTTTAGTCCAACTATAGCATCACAAAAAAAATACTTGTGATAAACTCTAAACAACCAAATACCTTCTTTGAAGGTTTTATAGGGGAGGGGCCGGGCCCCCATCCTTCTCTTCTGCATAAATCCCCCCTTTTCGGAGCCTATTTTGAATCCTGAATTACTTTCCTGTTCGGTAAGTGTCCAATTAAATTTTCAGCTAATGCTTCCTATAGTTTATTCAAAATAGCATATTTCTTAATTGCTTATTATCATAGTCTATGCACTAGTGTGTCGATTCAGCAGATTGATATCAGTAGTAACCGAAAAATTCGCAGCATCAGTTCGTCACACGTACACACACACACACACAAAAAAAGTCAAAGGGCACATTAACAAAGCCAAGGAACCCGCAATTGAAGTTTTGAACAAAAGATTGGTTGTATTGGTGTGGAACAACGGACAATATGCGTAATTTTGTACGACAACTTCGCAAAGAAAAGAGATTCATGGCACCCAGACACGAGCCTAAAGATTTTGCATGCCTTGACAAAAAATTTCATGCGTTTAGGCTCAGGATAAATAATTTTTAAGCAAAGTTTTCAGCATCAATACATTACATAAGAAAAAAAAATATCCAGTTGGATCTCTCCTCGCCCCAATCAACGAAATAACTAGAAACTTCCTAACTCGCAAGAAAAATTGAAAACACACAGAAGTTAAAACGCATTACTTTTTTCGATGAAAATTAAGAACGGATATTAAAATTTGACAGGAACAGAAATTATCTAAGCATGAAGAAGGGTGACAGGCTCACTAGGGACTTTACACTTAAGCTGAAATTGCTATTTTTGAAGTAAATAATTGTCTTTGTAAAACAAATAGAGCTAAATGGCTTTTACTCTCAAAATATTGCGATGAAAATGTTACCTAAACAGCCCGTGGCACTGATGAGGCACTGACAGGCAATTTTGTTCATTTCAAGTTTTAATTTTACTTTCATTTGAATTTTTTTTATATTAATCTAAATAAAGCGTTTGAACGTGTTTTTATTTTTTAAGGTTTGGGCGAGAGACCCTGAACTGCATAAGTCACCCGTGTGATTCACATTTCAATCGAAAAAGTGTTGATTTGAAATGTCCAATTGGACACCTACACTTGATTTATTTGGAGGGGGAGGGTGTATGAACAAAAAAGAACATGCTAGGTTACGAAAAATATAATGGCTTTTGTATTTCAAACAATATTTTTACAATTTTGGAGGAGATACACAGGTCCAGTAATTCCCTCTAGTTAGGCTATGTGCCTTTATCCTAGTATATGCTTAATTTCTTTAAATTTCAGGGATTGTCAATGTGGTTGATCAAGGAGGAGACGCCAAAAATACAGTCCCTTTTGACTCTGGTATTATCGTTAACATTCCAGAAATCAATGTTCTACCCCTAAAAACCAGTGAAAGACCAGACACTGCCACATTTCAAACAGCTTTTATTGCCCGTAGTGTAGAAGATTCAAAAGATGAGACAGTTCAGGATCTTATTCAGGATTTATACTCCATAAACTTAAAGCGAATGGCTAACATGCTCTTCCAACTTAGCCGAAAGAAGACTGTAAAGCTTCCAAGTAAGTGGAAAATTTTGAACAAAAACGATTTCTTGATAGTCATTATCCCCTTAAGTTCTCCTGAAAAACTATGCTTTTGGAATATTTAAAGCTACAACATTATTATTATTTTTTCCCTGAATTTCTTGCTCTTCACTACAATTTAGGAGGAAGGCTCCACACTTGGAACACCTTCATGCTAGGGACTCGAAACTCGAAGTATCAAGTGAAAAATCTCGATAAAACTGCGCAGCAATATCTGTGTGCTAGATGCCGCTTGAAGATGTTTTAAATCCAACAAACGCTATTTTGTTTTAAAGTGGAAGGATCGTAATTATAGGTAAGAATTCAAAAAGTTTTGTGAAATTCCATGAACTTTGTTGGGAAACATCAAGTTTGCAATACTTGATCGCTATACTTGAAATCCTTTGTCCGTGAAGAAAGAGGTTCGAGTCCGGGGGGCGATAGCTAGTTAAATTGGAAAGAGGGTCAGTGCCGCGACTCTGTAAGCTCAACCAGAGTTGACTCAGCTCTAAATGGGTACCTGGAGAAATTTGGGGAAGGTAAACAGGAAGGGTGTGTGAAAGCACAGGATGGCTGTCCCCCAGCCCCCATTAAACTTCAGGCATAAGGGCCATGAATCAGAGAAGCACCACTGGTAGGGCCTGAAAAGTCCTTAACCTTTTCTTCTTAAGAAAAAACCTTTCCTGGCTTAAGAAGGCCATTTTCTCAACCTTGTGTTTTTACTTACCGTTAGTTCTTTATTGATTAGTTCCTTTATTCAATAGAATTGATGGGTCTGCAGGGTTTTTGATAAAAACTGAATTATCTCAGCGACAATGTTTGGTTCCATGCTATGGACTGCTTTACGTATCGGTCCTTGCGACATACCTTATGTATGGCAACTAGAGAGAAAAATTATATAGTTAGTGTTTTTCTGCACCAAAATGTTAGCAAATTATACATAAGATAATAATTTATTGATAAACAACAGTCATAAGCCGAAAATTGCCGAAAATTCGTTTTAAGTAAAAAAGAATGTTAAAATCAAAACAAAAATCATAAACATAAGTCAATAAGAATAAGAGAAACAAATAGTAATAATTAGCCAAATGACTAGAGAAAAGGCTTGGGCGAAAAAAAAATATTATTTAATTAGTAGGTATGTCCTATTTATAAAGTATTTTGCGGTGCATTGAAATTTTGTTTTTATTAATTAAAAGAAATGGTAACTTTTGAGAAAGAAGTTTTTAAAGAAAAGTAAAGAGCCATATCAAGCTTATGACAGCACAATTCAGACTCAAATAATATAGACTCAAAGCAACCAGAAATTACAACTAACGAATAAATGAAACCCAGAACGGACAGAAATTGAAATAAATGATCATATCCAACATTAAGATAACAGATACTAATGTAGATGAATAAATCAATCCTTAAACAAGTAAAAATAAAATTGAATATTCAAGCCAAGCTTAAAACGAACAAAATTTAAATCGAGCAGGAGTTTAGCTATACTACCCCCCCCTCCTCTAACCCTAAAAGTTCTAAAGCCTATTGCTCTATTTAGGTTTTATTGAAAACTATTTGTATTTTGAACTGTGTGCTTTGTTTTTCGAAACATCGACGACAAATAACAAATAAATTACTGTTATAATCAAGATAACAGGAAAGAACTAATTAAAAAAAAAACTGAATATTAATAAATAACCATGTTAATCCCTGGAAACTCAGCAATTCAAGATTTTTAAACCTTTTTTTCAAAAAAACAAATATGAAATGTAATGCGTAGGGCCTATAGTATAGTTTCTTTTCAGTAAAGCAGAAATGACGCAATAGGCTTTAGAACTTTTACGGTTAGAGGAGGGGAAGGGGAAGGGTAGTACTTGCAGGGTTTTTAAAATTAATTTCTGTTCATTTTTTATTACCAAAGTTTTTTATTGGTTATCATAACGAATATTTCTCCGGTTTTTACGGCTTTGGTTTAAGAATTAAAATATGTTCTCTTAAAGTTTCAAGTAGATCCCATTAGTCATTCCTGAGATATTGAGATAATCCCTTTGGAAAACCAGGATACAAATATTTTCATTTAGTCAAGTGCAACATCCACCTCAAGGGTAGCATACAGGATTTTTTTCTTTTTTTTGGGGGGGGGGTTGCAAAAGGATATTTTCGGGGGATTTTACAAAAAAAAAACAACTAAAAAAACGCACAAAAAATTTGTTCATATTCATTTTTGTTATGTTTTACGAGTCGGACAAACATTTCGGGGGGGGGGGGTCAAACCTCTACCCCCCCCCCCTGGATACGGCCTTCTCCACGTCAACATTCTAGTTTCAACTTAATTCCTTTAACTGTTCCTGAGATATTTCACATATTGTACACAGCATTTTAACAAGATGGATATACATAGTATCTTTTATACAAGAAATATAGTTATTAGATATTTTGACTAATTTGTACAAAGTTACTATTTCATCATTTTTACCAGTGTTAATGGAGTCTAAAAAGACAAAGGAGATCATTCCCCTCCAAGCACCGTTTAACATGACTTGAAAGTTTCAACTTAATGGCCTCAGCCGTTCCTGAGATGTTGCCGTTCCCCTTTTGACCGTCAGCATTTACATAGTGTCCCCTGAAGGTAGTGACAAGTAGATGTAAAAGCAGTTGCAAGCAGTCATAGTCACAGTTTCAAGTTGTTGCGGTCGGAGCAGCCACAATCGCAGTCCAAGCCAGTAGCATTTGTAACCATAGCGGTAGTAGTAGTGGTTCTGAAAGTTTCAAGTTAATATTCTTACACGTTCCTAAGATATTACAGATGCGTCTTCTTGATAGCTTGAATTGGTTTCTTTTGATTTAGCTCAACATGTCCTTCAACATTCCCGAGATTTCATCTCAATACCCTTGGCCTTTTTGGACACACCCAGGATCAAACATCCCCCCCTTCCCAATGAGAAACCTTGCATGTAGGAAATGGACAAATTGATCTTACAACACTTGCCACAGGGGATGTGAGGGCTATGTCATCCCCATTGGCATAGTTTTTTGACTTTTTGACTGTTTTGAACAAGACTTTTAAATAAGATCCTCTTTCCAACATCCCCACTTTCCAACATCCCCAGTGTTTAAAGTTGCTCATTAACAAAAGCAAGTTTGCCCTATTTTCGACATTTATTAAAATTATGCTTCCGAATTTTTTATGCAACTTCTTCTTTTACCTTAAATTTTGGACAAAAATAAAGAGTTTAGATATTTATGGCTTGAGTTGATCAGGGCATTATTTATCATACAGAGAACTACTTGATTTTCTCTTTCTTCTCTGAACCTCTTCTATTTCCTTTCCAAAGACAGGTTTTGCCGAAGCAGTTACAAAATCTGAATAGGTCTAACCAATATCTTACAAAGTTCTTGTAAAACTTGTGATGAACGATTTCTAAAAGTGCTTTTCATGAGTGCCAGACTTGAAGATATTTAGGAAGCAGTTTGAATCGTAAATCTGTGTGTCGTGTTTCATCAACAGGAAACCCGAGATCTCTTTTTTGTATTGTGACAAAAGATAATGAACACTCAAGGGGAGAAATGCAGGGCCGGATCAACTAGGTGCGGGGCCCGATTGGAATTTTTTTTGCGGGGCCACACACACACACACACACACACAAGGGTCCCAATGACTTGTAAATAACACTTTCGTAGTTTATGGCATCTTTTTAGGTTTTTACTGGGTTTTATGCAACAATTTATTGGCATCGAAGATTGTGATGGTGTTGTTCTTCAAAGATAATATTTTTTTCGGTACTTGTATTCTTAACAGTATACACTCGAGAAGTGAAGTAAGGTGAATTCTAATGAAATATACAAAAATATTATGAAACTATAATACTTTAGAAACAAATTTGGACTATATTTTTGTACATTAGGGGGGGGGGGTAAAGTATAGCGTGTCTGTATGAAGTAAGAATTGTTTTCTAACCACGCTGTCCAAATACTTTACCATCACTTCCCCCTAATTTGCAATTATATAGCCCAAATTATATAAGTTCAATGTATTCTGTCACCCATAACTTGTTTTCCGCTTAGCGTAAGCTAATAGTCTCTTAATCAAGGCCCCTGTAGATAAATTTAGATACAGTCTAAATTTATATACAGTGATACAGACAGATCAACCACTTTGTTCTCGAGTGTTTACCATTATGTACACAGCTACCCTTTTTTTTGCACTTTCATTTTTAACTCGTTCTGGTTCTTGCTGTGCATTAACAGTACAGTTTTTTGTTCTTCACTGTCACTTTGGACACTCTTAATATTTGCTTTAGCGTGTCTGCTAATCCTACAATTCTTTGTTCTTGACTTTCATCTTTGGCAAGTTATGATTCCTGCTGTTGCTTGTGATTCTCGCTGCTGATTATTTTCTAACTGCATACTTCTTTGTTCTCGTGGTCTTATATCTTCTAACACACATTTTTCTGTTCTTCATTTTCTTTTATATTCGTTCTGATCCTCATTGTCAAATGTGTTGTAACTGCATATTTTTTTTTCGTTCTTCACTTTCGTTTTTGAGTCGTTGTGATTCTTCCAGCCAATTATCTTTAAACTGCAAATTTCAATATTCTACAGTTTCCGTTTTGACTTATTCCAATTGTCCGTTTCACTAATATTTTAACTACAGATCTCTTTGATCTTTATTTTCCTTTATCATTGCTTCAGGAATTTTTTAGTGCCTTTCGCATAAGTTGCTAGGATTGGTCTTGTCACTTTTGATGGTCTAAGTTGTTCATTTTCACCCGTCGTTTATTTACATTTCTAAGGTCGTTCTTTTGATCTTGTCTCATTTGATGGTCCAGTTCGTTCATTTTGAGCTTACGGTTTTGTCATCTTTTGTTCATTTTGTACTTATTTTGTGTTAATGTTTATTTACGTCTATGTCCCCTAGACATTATAAAACTTCTTAAAATGCCTCTTGAAATTTAATTAACCATTGGCATCTGAATTTATATATTTCTAAATTTGTGTTCTGCAAATGCTTCTAAAACGGTTTTAAAATCTAATTTTTGTATTTCTTAACTTTCAGAAAACATGATTGCTAAACTATTTAGTCTATCCTGATTCATTGTTGATATAAATTTTTATCAATTTCACAATGAAATCAGTAAAGCTGCTCAAAAAGGCACAAAACTTGCAGTAAGTGAATCTTGCTTGTCTTGACTCAAAACATCACGTAACCACTTCCAAATATAAGGAAACACAGTGTATATTTCCAATCAAACCTCATTAAGTGTTAATTTTGAAAAGGAAAGAATAGCCTTAGAACTGCCATTATCTTAATAATATATAATATATGATAAAATTAATATACATTACAAATTTGGTATTACAGGGCTTATTATCTTTTTACATGTTAGAATAATGGCAATTTGCTTACTGAATTGTCTTTTGCTTATGACAATTTTTTTTTTATTGTAGAACCGTTTACTGTCTTTGCCCCTAGCAATATGGCCTTTCGAAACCTCCCTTTGAGCATTTCAAGTCACATGGAAAATGATGTAGAATTCCTGGAGGAGGTTCTTCTTTATCACATAGTTCCAGGGCACTTAGAGATGTCCAGTTTGAATGGATCTCAGTCAATGTCAAGTTTACATGGATCACCCCTCCTCTTTGCACTTAGAAGTTCCGAGGATGAAAAGGTTTGCCAAGAATGCTTGGTGCTTTTGTCTTATAGTCAACACACTCAAGATCTTGTATCGCGAACATGAGACAATAACCGGTTTTCATGGTCTTTATACCAGACAATATTAGCTTCGGCTCGGTGGGAAACTACATTGTAGCTATATTTTAATTAAAAATTTAGTTGGTATTTTGGTTAAGTTAGTTTAGGCTACGTATTTATTATAATACGTTCTGGGCGGCCCCCCTTCCATAATTCTTTGTTGTAGTTTTCATAATTTTGTTACTAAAGTATTGTATTTTCATCATATTTTGTTTTATTACATTAGTATTAACCAAACTTCACTTCTCGACAGAACTCGAGTTTGGTGGCTATAAGACACAAGTATACTCAAAAATATATTAAGTAGTTAAAATCAAGCTGAAAGGACTCTGCACCCTTATGATTCCGAGGCTTTTGATCAGTGTTGCCATATTGAGCGTGTAAATAGCTGTTTGAGTAACTCTAATCTTATTTGTTGAAACCATATTTGTTTTATTAGAGATCTTTTATTAGCGAGTTAAGCAACTCTCAGCAATGTTTGGTGTATTATTGATATTTTTATTAAATTTGTAATTGTACAGTGGCAAAATAAATAAAAAAAAACTTAATGTAAGTTGCATATACGACGCAACTGATTGCAAAGAAACTTTTTTAGAGTACGTGAATAATGTTATGAAATTCAGCGAAAGAAATAGTCTTAACAGCATTTCAGCCTCATAGATTACTGCAAAGAAAAAGGCGCAACTTTGCTTGCTTTTTCGTGGCCCAATTACATTGGCAACATAAAACTTTTGTATATCAGAAACGATGCAACTCATCGATCTTTGTGGAACTAAAGAAAATATTTTTCCATTAACTATCCATCTCGTGCACTTTTGGGTGGAGTACTACCACAGCCATTCTTAGGGATGGAGCCGCCCGGGGAAAAATTGTTTACAGTGCCCCACTCTCGACTCAAATATAAGCAAAAACAAGCCGAATCAAAGGGAAAAATTGGAACAAAGTGTGCAGTTCCCCAGCCGCTGTGCCCCCCAAGTGACGGCACCCAGGGCGTCCGCCCCGGTTTTCTTTCCTCCTTGGGACGGCTCTGAGTAATACATAGGTTAAGTAACAAGTGCTTCGAATCTTGTACTCAAGTACACCTCAAGCGCTCTAGGAAATTTCGGCTTAAATATGAGCATTAGGAATTTTTTGCAGAATGAATACTTTTTTGGGTAAAAAAGACTATATTTCAGAAACAAACAATCTCTTTTAAGTATTACGCATACGGGGTGAATAAAGATGCACGTTTTGAATTTTATTTATTGCTTCGGAATCCATTTACAACAAACTTAAAGCTGTTTAACACTACTTTAGAATGTTCAGCCCACCTCTTCTAATCGAAACTGCATTTTCAGATATAGCCTAAACTCTTGGACAATTTTTCAACTCGTCACTATGATATTTTACCATTGTGCCATTTTGCGAAATGTTTAAGCTCCTTGGCATCTTTACCTGTGGTCTCTTCACGTGTTTCTATTATGATGTCTTCTCTAATTCCCTTTAGTTTCCTCTTGTTATAGTGTAATCTTCTATTTTAAGTTTCTTGTAGAGGAAACACCATTTTACTTCCTGAAAATACTCTGCTACTTCAGCAACTAATACATAAGGGATCCACTGGATTCCACTATAACACTGAATTCCAGCATAGTTATATTAGCGAATCTTAATTCACAGGTAGTATTTTATACTACCTGGTTATTGAAAACGGTACAGTCTTCACACTATAATTATTGAATATTTTGAAAGCAGGATGGCATCTGTACTAGATGTAAGTGCATTCTGAATTGAATCATAATTTTAAGCAGACTTGATGTTTGAAAATACACCTCCCCCGTTCTTTTTAAATTTGAACTGCCTTCTTCAAGAAAAATTAGTTAACGCGAAAGTGAAAACAAAGTGTAAATATAAATAGCTAAATTTTGCTTGCATAAAAAATAAGAGACGTCCGCCAAAATATTTTTTTAGCCAAGAAGCTGGTTTTACAGGCTAGAAAACTGTTTACCATTGCAGTTTTCTCAACTTTATCACCATTACAGGATCCTTAAGTTCCTCGTCATAGCGTAACACTTAAATTGTTTTTTTTTCAACCCTTGTTCATGTACGGTTTAAGAAAGGTTTTCTTGGCCCATTACATACTTAATTTTATTTTACAGGTTCTTGTGAACGGAGCTTATGTGAAAACAGCAGAGCTAACAATGGGCAACAATATAACTGTGCATGTTGTTGATCGAGTGTTTTATTCTGTACCGACTATGTCGATTGAATCTTTGCTTCGTAGCACGGAAGAATACAGAGGTAGCCTTTTCACTTCTTAATTATTCGTTCTGAAATTACTTTTTTATACAATTAATTTAAAAAAAACTTTTTTCCAAAAAATTTGTTTTTCAAAAAAAGTGAAGAACTCCATCAAACCAAAATGAACAAAAATAGAATCAAATAATCTACAAAGCATACAACTTCCACAAATCAGTATCTATATATAAAAGAAACCTAAAACGAACAGAAATTAAAGTAAATAACAGAGTAAAACCCAAAACGAGCAGAAATTAATATGAGTAGGGTTCAAAAGCCCTATGCTTTCTAAAAGACAGAATATAATTTGTACTTTACTAAAAAAATTCTTTTAAACGTTTTCACTTTTATAACTTTAAGAAATCAAAAATTAATTTAGATTTTAAGGAATATCAGCATATTATGTTTAAGAGGTAATTACTTGGCGAAAAAAAAAAAAAAAAAAAAAAAAAAAAAAAAAAAAAAAAAACTGTCGTCCTAATCCAGCAATTGAGACAAATGTGCACTTGAACGAGGCTTTTACCTTATCCATCTATCCAACTACCTAGGACCAAACAGTATACCCGAACCGTCAACCAAATAGGAATGTCCAAGTCCATGCAAAGTCGTCATCAATAAATGTAAGTCGTTGTAAATTTACAAGCAAAACCACTTTAAATCTAGCAAAATATTTCCAAGTAGAACCTTCCATTTATTTCTTCCATCAGAAGAAATACCACCTGCCTTAACGGGTTTCGAGGCTTCACTTTCTTTACCCGGCACGGTGGAGCCTCTACCATAAGATCTATATGGCAACCCTATGTCAGGTAAAACTTGTGAAATACATGCATACTAGTCAAGCTATTAAAAATTATATACAAAAAGTGTTTCAATGTTTCCTTAATAAAATCCCAGAGGTCACTGACAGAGACCATTCTGGAACAAATGAAGACATGTCCAGATGTATCTTTTATTGGTATCTGGAACCAATTACCAATTTAAAGATCCTCTAGCTTGTTTGAAAACCAAAAAAAAAAATCAAAATTCCAAAAAAGAAAAGCGCAAGAGAAATTATACTAAAATATCATTCAGTATTTCTTTATAATTTTTTGTATATTTACTTAAAAGTTCATGATACATAAAACTAAATTTTTTGAATTGCCAACTAATTTTCCTGGCAGAAAAACCTCTTAAGATCAGTTTTTCGCTGTGCTTTTTACATCTATTTTTAAAATCTGTGTAATTACTGCATATTTTTGCATACCTAAATAATTGGGAATAATAAGCCGAATAAGTAATATTTGAATGTATATTACTTTCAAGGAATGGAAAATTAATTACTTCAAAATTAAAATCATCCGTTTTATTACATAATTTAAAAACTAATATATTATTATTTGAAATATTAATATTTAAATCTCAGAAATGGTCGGAGTGTCCCATCCCATAGCTAGGCTCAATAATTAACTCTTTTGGATAAATATTTTTTGAAATCTCAATAAACTCTGCACAATTTATTACTAAGAGATTGTCCAGATATCTTGTATTATTTGAAAGGTTATGTTTTACATTGCTTGAGCTATTTTCATTTATCATATATTCGTATTCTAATTGACTTAAAAACAGGTCTGCTATGAATGGACTCGCATTCCCACCCATAGGAATACCTACGGTTTGTTTATATAAATTCCCATTAAATCCTATAAATGTATTAAATAGAACAAATTCCAATAAATCGCATACCATATCCAAGCTATAGCATCTTGAATTAAAAGTACTTCTAAAGAAATTCGTCCATCGGGCTTTTTTATTAAACTTAAAAATTTCAAAAAATCCTATATTATGAAAAATAAACTAATTATTTACTACATTTTTCATTTGTTCGAATAATAAATTTTTTGAAGATTTTTAATACAGTTTTTTAAAATAAAATTACTTGACTCTTAGCTGAAACATTTTACCAAAATTATACCACTTGTAATGAGTTATTAACGTTCCAATATAGGTTAAAGTTAGAAAATTTTTTAATTCCGGAGCAATAAGCTTTAAGTTTATTTCTAATTTCTCCTAAAATTAAAGATAGGTCAGTAGCCGCAATTCTGGTTGGACAGTATATACCAAGGTACTACTTTGCCGCCTTTACGTTCCTTCCGGTTTTTCTGTTAGGTAAACAGGTCATTACACTCGGTCATTACACTCTTTGTTGATAGGAACGGGTACAACTTGATTGGTGATTAGGATTTGAATAAAATGAATATTTTTCTTTACACTTAATATTATTAATATACTTTAATTAAAATATATTAGTTTTTTATTTGAAAGGATATTATTGGAGAAAAAAAAAAATTATTTGCTAATTTACATTACTGAAGATTAATTATCGAACTGACAGCAGCAGAAGTACTGATATACAAGTATACAATGTGGCTGTGGAAATAACTGTTGGCTGTAGACTATGTCTTGATTGGGACACTATGTATGCGAGATATGTGATATAATTAAGCAAATTTAAGCAGGAGGAGCAGCTATGTATTGCTTGAAAATTAAATATTCTTCATATAAAAAAACATTAGTCAGCGTTAGATATACTATTGAAATATGTTGATTAGAACAAAATGCATCAGTGAATATTATTATTATTGTAATTATGTTCAATAAAACTGTTTCTAATTCAATGGTATTTTTTTCTTTTTGTATAGTAGACTAGCGTATATTTTTTAGAGTAGAAAAAAGAAATTTTGTTTAGTCTCAAGTTGGTTGTGAGAGAGTTAGGACTCTAAAAAATGGATAGATTCGAGAAAGATCGAATCATGAGGAATCTAGTTCTTATTGGAAAAGCGTTTGATTCTAGACGATGATTTTCTAGAGTTGTCTATTCAAAGGAAGATATTTTCTCGGGGAATGCTTGTCGATATAATGAAAACTTATTCTCCATCATTAGACTATTCTATGAAGCTTCTACATCGTGGTCCAAATGCATTTACACAATTTATTTATATATTGATCAAGACACAGCAAAATGATATTGTGGATATTCTTTTAAACATTAGTTTTTATAAATTTAGGACTTTTTTTTCATAGGAAAGATGCTGCTCAAGGATTACTTACTCCTCTCTCTCTCTATCTCAGACAATTTTTTTTTTGTTGCTGGAGCAGTCTCATTGTGGTAGTGAGAGAGTCAAAACATGACAAAATGTTCCATACATGTTCGTTATGTATGTACACACAGGGAAGCTGGTCATCATGTGAGAATTGCACAATGATTGAGGAGTATGATGAAAAGTGTAGATTCTGCAACCCGTGTAAATTGCATAGAGGATATGCTGTACAAATTAAAGGTTGTAATTCCTGTCTTGAAGAGGTGTGTGACTCTCATCCTAGAGGCCACCAATGCTCCAATTGTCATTATGATAAATGTAAGCAGTGGGAGAGTACATATCCCGGTATGATTGGAAAGAATCCTAACCGTGATTTTAGTTTATTGCTACGAGATTGGTATCGTCGTGGTTTTAGATTGTTCTGGGAGGAGGAACCAGGTCAACGATTCAACTGTTGGAACAACAAGAGAATATGGTTTCTACGTCATTGTTGTGAAGACACTGGGTGTTATGATTATAATCCCACTGATTTTTATTTGGCTGTGACGGAATGTGATTCGACACTTGAGGACACTGTTTGTGAAATTGCTTCAAATAGGCAAATTGAAACATGTGAATTTTATAGAATGAATGCGAATAGTATCATTGACTATACAAAGATATATGACAAGAGTGAAGTCACACTCTACTGTAGAAAATGTGACCCTGACATTGCACTACATCAGGATCAGTACACTGTGAATTCAGATAATCTACCTGCACTAGTTGTTGTTGACAAATACCTAGTAGTGGATTAAATCTAAAAGATTAGAATATTCGTTTTATAAAGTATATAATTTTTTTTTTATTCGATAACATTTTAAAAAAAAAAACTAGAAAAATTAATTATCATGGCTATAAAATCAAAATTAAAAAAACTTTTATGTATATTATACCAAAGAAATTCATTAAATTTATGGAGGTCTACGTAGATGTCTAGAAATTGTTTGTAGGTATGCGCACCACATCTGAACAATAAAAAGAGTAGTTCATGAAGGCCACAAGTCCTAGTTACTAAATATTGTACTCTTCGTTGATTTTGAATAATGGTTTTCCCACAGCTTTCAATAAAGTTGCTGATGTATGGAGCGTAGAATTTATACGATAGGCCAAGAGGATCAAAAAATTCAATATTCTTCGCTGTTTGAAAGATGCATAGCCAATGGCCAGTCTTCAAAGTCGACGGACTGCTATTAACAATGATTAGAGTATTGTTAACACTTGGAATTTTTTCAATGAAGTCCGAGGGTACGCAATAGGACTTGTACTGGGACATGTCTGGATCCATACTAAATACATTGATTATTTGGTTTGTGTTCATGGTGCTAGGTCTAGTAGAACACTGCTGTCGGGGGTGATTTCCCAATAGTTTTCAAATTGACTCAGCGATATTAACGTGATACTCTCGGCCAGACAATCTGCAAATGTACACTCTAAAAATACAGTCACAGTTGTTACTCTGGTCATACCTGGAAGGCCTGACAAGTCCAACACAACAACCTAATGATATTTGGAAACATAGAATAAGTTATTACATTTTAACATACTTGAGAGTCATGATCGAGGGACTGCATGGTCAACTCGTATATAGTTCTATAGGATTTTTTATCAAACGATAGAGTGTACAGTGGAATACCATTCACTTTACACACGAGGCTAGATAGACCGAAAAAATTAAAATCATGGGGATAGTCAGTCCAGGATCCAACGGCACTACCACTCTTCACAAAGGCCCAATCCAATTTTGATGAAATTTCTCCATTGATAAATGATGAATCGCTATAGCTACGAGAACAGATGGCACTGTGACGTTGATTGGTGATTGTATGGGGGACAACAATTTTAATGTTGCTACCATTGGCTCTTAGCTTTTCCACTGCCAAGGCAACAGAGCTCATAACTTGTTGTTTTCGGACGTGGAGAATTGCCGATGTGATAATAACATTTGCATCGGGTGCTGCAGGAAGTGTTTTTCTCAAAATGGAATTCGATGGGGCCATCTGCAACTTTATGTCAATTTTGACATTGGGGGGTAGCCATTGGGGTATATTGAATATCTTATGATTTAATTTTCCAACTAGATGATACTCCTGGGTCAATGCTGTAGTCAACTCACCGTCAGTATCAATACCTGTTCAATATTCATAACCCAATGATTGTCCTCTCATCTCCTTGTAAGCCTTTGGCGTCATCATCATAAATTGTATGTAGCTTGCATAGTTGGATAAATTATTGCTAGTGCTCCCCAATGTCCCATTAATCAATACATTAATTTGTTTGAATAGGTTGTGTAGAATACAGTTTTCATAGGAGAGACCATCGCCGGCGGTTGGAGTTGTATTATCTGACTTTTTCTTCACCATAACAATTAAATCAATAAATGTTGATGACAAATCAATGAAATAGTCTTCATTGGAAAATATTTGAAAGTGGATATTTTACGAGAGGGGGTGGTGACGGTGAAATTGTTCATAGTAGCCATACTTGACACTGACATCAACATTTTCAGCATTGACTAGATTCAATGAGGAACTGATTGATGGATATTATTCCTTGTGGGGGAGATAAGTCATCTTAAGAGAAGACATCCTTCTTTGATCTAACAATCTTTTTCTTCTTCTTCTTTTTCTGCTGCTGCTGCTTATTGGCATTCGTTGTTTTATTTCTCAAAGTCCTTGTTGATGTCCTTTGCTTCCTGCCTGGGTGGAGACTGATGAGTGAATGACGCGAACACATCCTTTTCAATCCCTCCCCATTTTTTCGAGATTTTAATTGTTCACCAACGGCTCTTGCTGAGGATCTAATATTTTCCTTAACACTCTCCTTGAAATTCTTGCCTGACCCCCAGACCTTTAGTGTAGAGGCAGCAAAAGTCGACGCAGCAGGTACAAGATATTTTTTGGCAAGGGGTAGTGTAAAACAAACTAGCCTAGCAAACCAGCTACCAAGACCATAGCCAGACATTATAGTACGCCCCTTGTAGTAGTCCAATCCATTGCCTATTTGACGTGGACTCAAAGCACCAACATAACAGTCAATATCGGGACAGACAAATGGAGTTCTTCTATTGTTCATTGCTTAGGTTATTGTACTGTCGTTGTCGTTGACAAAGGGTCGAAAATGACATGTAATAACTGCTATGCCTTTTGAAATTGCTATTGGATCACCTAATTAATTTCTTAGTGTTAACTGACAGAGTTCCAAATAGGAAGTGTTTACGGGACTATACTGAAGATGCTTTATATTGTAGTGGTGAACGTGTTCTTGATTGGTTTTTCGTTCAAGACCTCGTAGGAGGGGAACATTTGAATTACCATCCCGAGATGTTTCCACAAATGAAGCGTAGAGAAATATACAAGTGTCCGTGGAGAAGCTGGGTGCATCGTCTGCATAGATAACATGGTCAATACCACTGAAATTTTCTGTCTTAATAAAACGTTTTTTAAAACCAAGAAACTCACGTAAATTCTCATTGAGGAAAATTCTTTAATTCTCAAATGGATTGGTAATATAAATTTTCCTTTGTTCCGTCGAGTAATTGAAAGTGAAACCTCCTTTTTTTCGACTTGCAATTTTTTGTTGATAACTCGACACAGTTCATGCATGTTATTGTATTCCCTGTAGGGGATGTTAGCAAGAGGGTACTGATTAGAGTCAAAAGTTGCCATTGCACCTTCATCACCGAATTCAAACGGTCGTATTTTCATTTCATATTTACGATCGTTTCCCAGGATGTCAAATTTATTGTCGTGAATGCCATCGACAAGAGTCACTTCATACACGCTGTCAAATTTGACGGCAGTGGAGAGTTTTGTTCAGAAACCATTGATCGGGTTTAATTCGTTGTCGAGAAGATCATAAATGATGTACAAGAATGCCACATAAAAATCAGGTGTCATTGTCAATATCTTCAACACAGCTCCGAGACTAACCCTCCGATGTGTATCCTCGACCTAGAACAAGAATCTGTTTCCTACCCCTACGAGTACTTCTCTGTAATATATTGTAAATTTGATAGATTTCACTAACATATTTAAATTTTTGTGGTTAATATTAATAAAAGCCGCCGAGACTCTCCCCATCTTTGGTGTCACGCAAGCGATAAGTTATGGGTTTAGTGTCTAGGATTTTTGCCACTTTAAAAAGTTCAGTGGACCACAAGTACTTCCCCTTTTCAAAAACATTAGTTGGTCTATTAATTCGAACCGTATCACCAACATTGAATTTATTCTTCTTCTTCTCCTTGACTTTTGTTTCATTGGAATATTGTTTAAAAAAGGTGTCAATTGTATTATTATCCAAATGATGAGCTTCCGTTCTTGTAGAGTTGGACAATGATTGATGAGGTCGTTGATTATAAATCAACATGATTTTATCTAGATCATGACTAAAAGCCGGCGTATTTTTTAATGTAAAATATCTTGAAATTAAAAGTCAAATAGTTCTTATCAATCGTTCGGCCAATGCAGCCTTTATAGGACTGTGCGTATGATAGAGCAGTGTATTATATTTCATTAGTACTTTTGCAACATGGGGATTTAACACAGTCACGGCCACAATATGAGTGAATTTTTCTATAGTAATGTTGTTGGAGAATACTTTCAATGGCTAAAGTAACTACAACAACTTTCGTCGAATGCAAAGCACGGGAAAGGTCATTATAACTAAAAACACGGCTTACCCGTAGAATGTACTTGGACGGTATCTATTGATTCCGGTGAGGGTAGTATATAGTCAAGAGATCTGCTTGCATTATATACAGTGGGTCAAAGGATTTAGTTTGTCGATTTTGATTGGCACGAAGCCTGTGATTCCGATGCAAAGTGTAACTTGGTTCATTTTGTAGATAGTCTTGTAAAATTTTAGTGCGAACACCTGTGACTTTGGAAAAAGTTGTGGGGGAACTTACACTCCCCGCCTCGCCAATATTTTCATAAACACCTCTCAGAACTTCAGCCATTTTGAACGTAAACACGTTGTGTAACGTCCGCTACCCTTTTGTATACTGGCTGGTGATGGTGGTGGTGGGGATGTCGACGTGATACGTCTTTACTTTTGTCTAGCTATCAGTGGTGTGATAGTGTTTTCCAAAATTGTTTTAAAATCTTCTTCTTCTTCAAGTTCATCTTTTATTTTTGATGATGATGATGATGATGATGATGCACGTTCATTTATATTTTTTAGAATTTGTCTATTGCCAATAAGACTTTTGGGGAAGTTTAATGTATTTAGAAAGTTGTATAGATGAGTGTCAAATGATAATAATCCTTTACGATTTGTAACCATGTCATACATTAAATCAAGTAGATTATAGCTCTTGCCATGAATTATAATCCTTTCCCCATTGCTCTCAACTTGAATTTGACCACTTTCCAAGAGATAGATTATGAGTCGAGTTAATTTGTCAAGATATTATTTGGGCCTTTTATTTAAAAATTTAAAAAAAAATTAAAAAAATTACTCCATCGTTAATTTTGTTACAACCGCAGACTATTGAGAAGATGATTCTTTTTTGGGATCAGCAGCATCATTGGGCTTTGATCGATAGTGTTTGTTAACTCGGCGAAGTGCATCTTGAAGTAAAATCAGTTTTTTATCATCATCAATAGTTTCATTGTCGAGGAATTTACTCAGATTATTCTCAAAGTGTTCGACGGGTGAGAGAGCGAGTTCTATTGTAGTCAATTTATAGGGTTTTGCCATTCTCACTAGAGAAAACTGTTTTTACAAGTCATGCAATTATTGGCAGTAAAAGTGTGAAAAAGCTACCGCCCGCCAGAAGAAGTCGTTTCCTTTTAAAATTCTTTCCTTTCTTTTGAGAGGCCCCTGTACGTACAATGGAACGATGTTGCTTTGCCTGTTGCTTAACTACTTCTGGTAGTTGAACATTACCCTCGGTCAAATTTAAACAAAGTTCAGATATTAGAGTAATGAAAGCATTGTCAATACCGTGTTTGAGTATTGCTTTTCTAAGCGGAGGTTTTAAAGTGTTTAGAACTGAAAACAAATGTCTATTTTCGTGTAGTTTCTTCAGTGTCATGATAGAGACTAATAGGTCTTTTTATTATTCACCGGGAGATGTAGTGTAATTTCATAGTCGAAAACATCTGTGACTACACGTAGATCCTCGGATGTATTTTTATTAAGATCCAATAGGAAATAACCGTGGGGTTTATTAGTTGCCTGATTGTATGCTGAGAGCAGAAATTTAGGGGCACCTAAATAGATTTGTTTATTGAGGGTTATTAGGGAGCTAGAATCACGAACAACTCTGTAGATGATATAATAGGTGCAGTTCAAAGCAAGTGTTCGCATACATTTGCTCTGATGAAAGAGATTGTGTAGAACCAGAGTAACGGAAATCTGTTCATGATGAGAGAGAACAGTGAACAATTGCAATATTTGCTGAGACCATTGTTCAATAGATTCAGCCAGATCGTCAATGATCATCCAAGAGTTTGGTTCAATAATGTTGAAAAAATCCATTCCCTGTATGAACTGTATCTGCATTGATCCCATGGTGGTGGTGGTGGTATCAATTGCTTTTATTTTATTGTATGACACTTGCCAAATACTATAGCAATAGTAGATTTTTTTTGGCTTTTCTACAAACATTTTATCACAATTTTAAATTATTTTAGTTAAGAGTGTTGTTTTTCCCGACATTGAGGGCCCACACAGAAACGACCTGAACGGTGTTTTAAATTGATACATGTTCCTTTCAACATTTCTCCTGGACAACTAATTGTAGACCCTAATTGTCTAATGACTAAATAATTTTTCCCTACTACTACTACTACTACTACTCTTTTATTCAAGAAGAAGAAGAAGAAAAAGAAAAACAAAAAGAAAAAGAATCATATTTTTTTATTTTATTACATGCACATAAAAAAAAAAGTAACAATACATTGAAAAAAAAAAAATACACTTTTTTAAATTTATTTATAATAAAAAATAAAACAACAAAATTTACATAGGTATACACACGGATAAAAAAAAAACACTTTTTTTTTGTTTATTTATAGAGAGAAAAAAAACATTAAATTAGAGAGATAGCAATTTAAAAAATAAAATTTTTTTTTTTAATTTATTTATAATAAAAAAAATAAAACAGCAACATTTAAATAGTTACAGAGAGAGAAAAACATTTTTTTTTTTTATAGAGAAAAAAAAAAATTAAATTAGAGATGGCACTTTAAAAAAAAAAAAAATCTGCTCTAAGTCCAAAAAAAAAAAAGATAACTTTGGTGACGGAGCGCCCCCCGCGCTGGCGGCGGCCGCCCCCCCCCCGGGCCGCGAGGCCCCCCCCCCCCAAAGGCCGCGAGGCCCCCCCCCCCCCCCCAAAGGTTTTTAGGAAATTAGTTACAGGACTTTATTTAAACCGAGAATTTCACGGTGGGCAGTACATTCGATCCGGTCTGAAGTTAAATAGTGTCAAAGGGGGAGGGTGGTCACACCATCTTGACAAACATAGATCTTGTCGGAAATGGTACTCATGGCTATTTTCTCTACATTTACAGTATAGTTCTTGTAGTTTAATGAACGAATTGCCAACAAGTTGGCTCGTGGAATTGTATTTTCAACAATACAATTACTATAAATGTTCATGTCGAAATTCTTGTCCACATAGCGCGTGGGTCCTCCTTTGCAACGTTTCTTGATTTCTTCGTCGTATATCTGTATAAAGTACACCTTCGGACCGACAAACATACCACGGGAAATCAAGTCACTACCCGTTTCAGATTTAAAAAATAAAAGCTGATTGGGCGCCCGACGTTTTACTAGCTCAGGGTAAAGATCACCACTCCAAGGGGTGTAGTCCAGTCGTGAAATGATAAGGTCAATATGCTCCAAATTATAAAGGAGATTTTAGGTTTTCACTTTTAAAACTAGAGAATCCTTATCACAATATCAGATCTCTACTTGCTCTTTTTCCGGACCCGCCACCCTAGCAACAATATCAAAGAATTCCAACTTGAGCTTTTTTGAGATCTCCAAGATAGCACTGCCTGCAGCAATATTTTTATTCAGGACAATGCGTCTTTTTTTCCTATTCAAAAGTACCATGTCCGGGCCAAGGATTGTAAAGTAAGTGTAATTGGGATCGACAATAATTCGAGCACATTGTTCTGGATTGGTCACGACGTCACAACGATTCCTATCGCAAACACTCTCACACATTTTGCCGAAAGCCAAATTTAAAATGAGTCTATAAATTTCTTTTCAGCTTTCGTCTGTGCTGCAGAATGTTTGCTGACAAAAGTGTCAACAAACGTTTTCAGATAGGGTTTTTGACTAAACTCGAGTGCTCGGTGACTCTTTGTTACGTTGAAACCATTGTTGCACATACATTTTACCGCTAAATGGTGTACAACTATGTTTTTTTTTGGTAGAAGGTCAGCAATAAGTTTTTGTTTTGAAGGTGCACAATGCAATCCGTCCACTTTGACTAAACACCTATTGCGATGACTCAAAGAGTCCTTAGTCACAGGTCTATTGATACACGTGAAAACAAAATCCTTTACTGAATCGTGAAGCTCGACTGGTATATCTCCATCAATTTCAAAAAACCATCCAACCGGTTCAGTCTCCTCAACACTGTCGTCGCCCATGTTGGGGACATGGGGAGCTTGAGGGTCACTGAGCCATTTATAGTCGCCGCAAGGTAGCGCATAATGGGACATGGCCGAGGGGTAGAGAGAATTCATATCGAGGAAAACTGAATTTGATTTTGTCCCCGTCTTCTCCCCCGCTGGATCGGTTTCCAAGATACGGTCTCCGTGAAAAACAAAACCCCCCCCTCATTGACCTTTCGATTAACAGATGCTGATCAATGTCAGTGATTAGCCCAATTTTTTCCCCACTAATTTTCAGGATGAGGTCCATCACTAGATGAGGCGAAGAATAATAGTAACCCAAATCAAGATTAAACTCCTCATATATTTTATCCGTATTTTTACACATAATGTCTAAAAAATTTAACACGTCACTCGATAAATACAGCTTGCAGTAGTCAAGTCCATTTTTACACCCTCCCTCTGCCCAAACTTTCGTAGCAAAACTGTATTCTTTAAGGTTGCAACTCCGATCGTGAAGACTATCGTAAAACGATTCAATGCAGGGAACAGCCTCCTCGGCGAATCTCAAAATGGAACAATAATGGTCATAAGGATATATGCCCTTGACCGTTAACAAATCATATAAATCATTTGGAAATTGTTGCTTGAGAAGGGGGACAGCATTTCTACCGTCATCGTTTTTATGCACAGGAATTAATTTGCTCAATGATTTGGGGGAAAAACTGTAGGAATCTAAAAAGCGAATTTTATTCGTGTACTCAACACCGGCTTCAACAAATTTCCACATAAATTCCAAAACAAGCAACTTTTCTGCGGATTTAGGTATGATTTTGTACGTAAAGCTGTCTATCACCCATGCACCATCTCATCCACTGTTTAATTTCTTTGAAGATGTGCCCATACAGGTAGCACACACTTCAGATCATAGTTAGAGTTATGTATAAAAACCGGTAGAAAAAGTTGTTGTTTAATTTTTAAATTACACGAATTGTGAGCCCACCCCCAAAAGTTACTTTTTCCAGTTGAATTGGGGTCAATAAGGTGATTGTGGTCCTGCACGGCGTCTTTTGGGGCAAGGGCACCCCTACACACCCAGCAGACTGTTCCCTTTTCCAACGCCAGTTGCTCTTTATCCGACAATGTCATCGGATAATTGGTATGACGTAATCGTAAAATTGCTCTGTTTGCCGTTTTTATTAAAGAAACCAATAACTTGTCCATACTACCCTCCTTGTCCAGAGTTAAAAAAAACTCGTCCAAGAGCATTTTATTGTTGGCGTTGTGACGGGCGTGCGCATAGGAACACGCAACTAGTTTGTGTTCCGTGACTATATTTGGCCTTGATGGGTCCGATACCTCAACCAGTCTTGTTTCACAATTTAAAGATGCTTTATCAGATTGCAGAAGAGAATTTTGAAAATTTTTTAATTGTAAAGTATCTTTGCCTTCTACCAGCATTTCAATTCTTTGATTTCCGTGAATTTTGCAATGCCCAATGTGATCTGAAAACGTTCGCTCGGATCTAAATGGGGAAAGGCACATGGGACAATAAAAACGTTCACTTTTATGAATGCCTTGACAGAGGATTCGACTTATCGCTGTAACGGGGAAAAAATGACCATAAGAATTTACATCTTTGGGAGCCTTATAAATAGCACATACCAAATTTTTAAAATTTACCACCATCGGTGTCCTCACTGAGTACAAAATCCCTTTTTTATTCGGTTTTTTCCCCCCAGCTCCCAGTTCAAAGTCATACTGGAGAACAACCCCCCCCCCCCCAATAATGTAATTTTCGTTTTCGAAAATTCCTATCTATTTTAATGTCACCCGCTATTTTACCTCTAAGAAATAAAAAATTAATTTATGGAAAATTTTTACACCGGTACTTTCAAGATTTTTGAAATTTTTCATTGATGATTCATCTTTTAATGTCTTATGGGCCGCTGCTAAAAATACATATTTAAAGCATTGAAGTCCAGTGTAAAATCTGAAACCCTGAACTCCTTTGGTAGTCGACAAATCCGGGTGGCATTTTATTTTTATATTACATGCTCCCCTTAAAATAAAGTTTTTTAAAAATATAATGAGATTCAGATCCATGCATTCAATGTATAAAATGCTGTACCCACGCCCCCTCTCATTAAATGTATCCAAAGTTGACATAAGTTTATTCACCCAGTTGAAAAAATTGTATTCAAAATCGCTTAGACCTGGGTAGAAAGTCTGCTTGCCTGTCGAAACATGAAAATAAAAAATGTCCCCAGATGTCCCCTTTTGTAGATAAACTTTTTGGTTCACTGATGCTTTAATTCCCCCCGACCCCCCCATTTCTGGATCTGAATATCAATAAGTGCTCGAATTTTATCGATATAGCTATGGAGATTTTTCACGGGGTCAGTTAAAATAATGCCAGCGTTTTCCTCGGAAAGGCTAAAATCTACCCTGTATGTTTTCAAATGGCTTAGAGCAGATTCTAAAAGATAAAAATCAGGCAATTCCGGGGACGTAGTACTATTTTCATGTCCTGTCCCTGTTTGTTCAGGACTCACTTCACTAATTGTATAGTTCTGATTAAAAATATCCCCAGAAAAATGAGCTGCTGTTGTACTACTACTACTATTAGGCGTAATGGTGGAGGAGGGTGACAGGGAATTGTCAATAACACCTCTCCCAGTCTGTTCAATCACAGTGGGGGGATGTGACATGAGGTCCCCTAGTAGATATTCCAAGGAATTTGGAGACAATTGATTGAGCCAGCCTGTATTGTCCTCTGATTGAATTTTATTATGAGTACCCGGTTCAGATCTACTTGTAGCATCATCTAAATATACACGCAAGAAACTATCTGCCCGCTCTGGGTCCTCAAGCCTTTCAAGATTGCATCTTAAGTCCTCAATAACTGACAGTCTACATCACACAAAGTGAGTGAATCAATAAGGCCCTTCAATTGGCGAGAGCCATCGTTTTGGGTAATAATTTTACTCTTAGGTTTGGGATAGTATTTTTAATGTTACGAGTTCACATATACCACTCAATGATTTAAATTTTGGTTATTTTTTTTTAATCTGTAGAAAAAAAAAGTTTTATTTTTTATGTAATATAATCATTATTTTATTTTTAATTAACTTTGTAAATATATCATAGTAATTGTTCCACCACCATAACAATTAAAAGAAGAAAAAAAAGTTACATTGCCTTATGTTTTTCATAATGTCAACTGAACATGTTAAAAAAAATATATTTTTTTTTTGTCATGAAAATGTAGTATTATTCTTAGTAGGGTAATTTCGAACAAGAGAATGATATAAAAAATTAATGGATTTATTACAAAATTTTTTTTTTTAAAATAAAAACGCAAAATACTAGTCCAATTCTATACTTTGAGCCTCTTCATCATAACTGTTAGTGAAACTCGACCATTTTTCGACTGACGCCGTATGTTCTACGAACACTTGCTCCTAAGCGTCGGTTAAAGGAAACGAACTCCATATGTCGGAGGTTGGTGGTGTTGTTCCTTTCTCAATAATCCGTATTTTCCTCTGTCTTTTGCCAATGGATTTTTTCGACCTGGGCTAAATAAATGTTTTGTAAGAGAAAAGAACTTTTTTCTCCATCCATATCAACAATTAAAATGTTGGATGGCCCCCCTTTTAGAGCCCCTCCCCCCCCCCCAAACCCCTCCCGGGGGGAACCAGTGGGAACCGGGAGCGTCCTGCGATGTAGGAGGATCGATATCCGTTCCGAGTTGGAGGGGTATCAGCCTTAACAACACTTCAAATATAACCGTCTCAAATTCTTTTTCTTGAACCTTTCAAAAAAGGCAATTATTTGCCTGAGTTGTTTCAAAAATAATAATATTTTCTTTTGCATGTGAAAGGCATAATAGGTGATTATTCAAAGGACTCTTCTTCTTATCGTAAAAACATATCCTGTTTCAAGAAGCTCATTTAGAATTCAAAGTAGATTAAAAGCGATGGGGTCTTTGATAAAGCGAAAATGGTTTTAGCGCAATTATACCCATTTAAGGCAGTTAGAATTCAAATTAGATTAAAAGCGATGGGGATCTTTGATAAAGCGAAAATGGTTTTAGTGCAAATATATCCTTTTAAGGCTGGCTCACTTATAGTGAAATATAAAAACTTTTAAACTTAAGTATTACATTTAATGCATCTTGTATATAAGTTAAAATGTAAGTTTTTTTTTTTATATTTAGAAATGTACGATAATAACTCTTTTATCTATATTGCTAATTTGGTTAATGAAAGAAAATTAAATAGCTTAGAAACAAATTTTAAGTTTTTAAAAAAGCTTTGCGTCTGAGAAAATTTTGTATTATTTTTGAAAATAGAGATAGAAAAAAAAATTATGTATATACTTACAAATTCTGACTAGCCTTCTATATCTGAACTCCTTTGCAATACTTGAGGGGGGTGGACCATGGAACCAACGCGGGGGTCAGAGGGCTCTGTCACTATAAGTTGGCTGCTCGATGCACGATCCTGATCGTGTGTAACTTTTCTGGCGAATTTGATAACAGACGCTCTTGTGGCCTGTATTAATGAAGGTTCGCCATATCTAGGTTTTTTCTCAGAAGGGGGATTATTGCATTTATCCTATTATTCATTTAAAAAAAAAAGACAAAAAAAATTTAGCATTTATCACAAAGGCATTTGTGGTTTTTTTAACATAATTAATTGTATTCTTTACATCTAAAGTATTTCAAAAAAAATCCTGATATAGAAATAAGGGATTTTAACTTACTTTTTTGATAGCTTGACTCTTAATTCGACAAAAAAACTGGGTTTGCCACTAAATTTTACAAAACCTTACTTGAGTCTTTTTTCTTTTTTTTTTAAAGTGGGGGGAAACACCCCATACAAGTGAATGAATTTTAATGAAAATCACACCGTCGGATTCAGCGTATCAGAAAACTCTATTACATAGCTTTCAAGCTCATATCTGCAAATATCTGCAACTTTTGTATTTTTTTGCCAGAAGAAAAATACAGGAATATAGAAGTTAATTTGTAAAAGATATCCATTTAGTAAAAGAAAATTAAAATTTTTGTGCAAAAAAAAGCAAAATTAACAAAAAAACGAAAACAAATTAAATAAAAAAAAATTTTTTTTTTTTTTTTTTTTTAAAATTAAATTAATGAGCGAAATTAAAAATAAAATAAATTATTACAGATATTAAGGGGACTGTCCCCCACCTCATCTCATCTCTAATTAATCTAAAGTTTGACCTTGTCTCACAACTTTTTTTCAAACAATAAAAAACTTTAGCGTAAAGAGCGAATCCTTACGATTTCAAATATATCAGTTTCATCAAGTTTAGCTATAGCGGTCAAAAGTTACGCGTCTGAGAAAAATTTGCCTTGTTTTCGAAAAAAGGGGGAAAACATCCTCTAAAACTCATAGAACTTTAAAGAAAAACACATCATCAAAGAACCATACAATAGAATTTAAAAGCTCCTATCTGGAGTCCCATTCGAACAGAAATTAAAAGTTATAATGTCCTTTTTAAGTAACCCGAAAAAAAAAAATAGAGGGCATCTAGGCCCCCCTCCCACACTAATTTTTTCCCAAAGTCATCTGCCGTGACATCGGAATTAGACAAACCCCGGTTATAGCAAGAGCCTGTGAAATTTAACTCCCCCCCCCCCCAAAACTCTCACACTCTGTGTAACACGCAAGCTTTTCATTCGAAGCAGAAAAATACATCATGTTAGGAAAAAGCTTTATTTATGAATGATAATGAACTGTTTTTTCAAAACATACCTATGATGGATAGATTTTATTTACATAATAGAAAAAAAGCGTGATTTGACGTTTCTATCGAATACAGTTGTCATATTCTTAAGATTTTGTATTGTTGGAGGGGAGGGGGGCTGTCCCTCTGAAATTTGAATTTACTAGTAAAACGTTTTTCTTTATTTTTTTGGGGGGAAATAAAAGAATGAAAAGTGTACTCACATTGAAAATAGACAAATCCATTGTTTTCAAAAGTTAAAAATATATGGTGTACTATAAACAATGTCTTAATGCGTCATGAAAATTGGAATGCAGTGTCGGGACATTATATCGAGTTTTTTTTTTAAATTAAGTACATTGTAGCATGACAAGTTTTTTTAGAAAACTGACTAATCAAGTTATTATATTGGACAAACCGCGAACTTTCTATAATCAACTGACACACAAAAAATCAATGTCATAATAAAAAAAAAACAAGTATAGTAATTGAAAGAGTGTGATGAACTGTTTACCTACTAGAAAAACCGGAAGGAAAGTAAAGGCCCTGAAGTGGAACCTTGGTATATACGTTGGACACCTTGCTGCCCCAGCAATAAAACGTGGTTTTGGTTGATTTTTATGAAATTTTATCGTCCAATATAAGAAAGGAAACTGTTTATCATTATCATTTATTTTAATGTTGAATTTTTTTCCAAATTATTTCTTTTATATTTTCAATTAAACTATTCTCCTCCATCTGAGCCTTTTCTTATGTATTTGTTGCTTGTAACTCTTTTGATAAAATATCACAATAGAGTTTCTGACAAATTATGGCAAAAGTATTTCTAGCTTTATCAACTGGTACAATTATAAATTCATTTTGTATATTAACAATTGCTTTTTTCATATTGGCATTATAAAATATTGAATTTTTCACTGAATTTGTTGGATTAATTCTATACATGCTATTTCTTACACTAGTCAAAATCAAATTTATCCAATTCTGAAATCTATCTTCAGTAATTTTCTCCTTCTTGCACCAATTATCAATAAATAAGTTTAAATTATTCTTTAATCCCCTTAAAATATATGCTGACCTTATGCGGTAAGAAAGACGGAACTTAGCACCCATTTTCATTATATTTTGAAGATCACGATGCTTTATAATGGACAAATCCCCCGTTACAATATGCTTATAAGTTTGATCCACATACGGTAAAAATTACTCGAAATTACAAACCGGTTTCCAATTAATCTCCCTGTCCAGTTTTTTAAGTATTGAATTATAATCAAAAATCATTTGACCAATTGTTTTTGAAAATTTATATGTTAAAATTGGACTACCATTATACATTGGCCTGGATGCAATTACACTCTTTTGATTTAATAAAATGAACCTAGTTTGAACCTTGAACTTGAACCTAGACAGGTTTTGTTTTGAACCTAGGTTCTTGTTTTGAACCTAGATACGTCAAGCGAGTGATCGCTGTCAAAGTCGCCACCAGCTAGCGTGACCGTGTTTAGGACGGACGTTTTCCAACGTCTAGACACGAGGATGTAGTCTATTAAGTTTTTGGCTTTACCATCCGGTGAAGTCCAGGATGTCTTACGGTGGTGTCTGTGCTTGAACAGTGTGTTTGTAATGACTAAATCGCTGTCTCTTCAGAATTCGATAAGGCGTTCTCCTCTTCTGTTCATTTTTCCATGTCCAAATTTGCCCATTACATCTTCGTGTCCTGTGTGGTTGTTTCCAACTATGGCGTTGAAGTCACCAATGACAATGATTATCTCCTTTTTAGGGACAGAATCGACTAGACTTTGAAGCTGGAGATAGAAGTCTTCAGACTCTTCGTCGTCTCTGCTGGAATCCGGAGCGTATACTTGGATAATTGTGAGGTTGGTGGGTGAACCTTTCAGGCGGATCATGATGATCCGTTCCGTGAGGGGGGCTACGGAAAATAAGGATTTTCTGGCTTTATTAGACAGTAGGAAACCTACACCTCGTCGATGTTTCCCATCATTAACTCTCGAAAGTAGAAGGGTGACATCTCCATGTTTCTCTTCACCAGTGACTGGAAGATGGGTTTCGGCAAGACCAATAACATCCCAGCTGTACCGTTTCATCTCTCTTAGGAGTAGGTCTATTTTTCCTTGTTTAGCGAGGGTTCTAGTGTTGAGGGTACCTATTGGCATAGTTATTTTTGGAGAAACAATAGCCTCCAGGGTTTGGAGTTGTCAACGTAGATATATTTGGGCGATTCACGGTTGTCGAGTCGTCGGCTGCCCGGGACGCGGTAGCTCTTAACGCATTATCGTTGGTTACCCCGGACGTGGTAGCACTGGTTTTCATATTTGATATCTTATTCACATTCATCCTTAAAATTAAAGAAGGGGTTTCTTGGCTGGCTTCGGGACAGCGGTAAGCCACTCCTCTCTGTCCCTAGCAGGGGCCGACTGTATCTATTACCGATATTGCGCCCTTTTGGTGTCCTGCAACACCAGCAACTTAACCCATTGCTGGGGGAAGGTTTGTGTCTGACGGGACGTATCCATACGCCGATGGGCCCTGCCCAGTGAACATTAGAGGGGTCATCCTCCTCCTCCGCCTGAATTTAAGGCCCCCAGACGAGGGTGCTCCAGCTATGTTTCAAGACCCCCAGAGACTGGGTCCCCCCTTGGTCCAAGCCTCACTACCCATGTGGTACCCTACATATCTGCAGGGCGTTTCCCTATCAGACACCTGGGGACGCGCTGAGTGGCCTGGGGAGGCCCCTACTAAGAAGTATTACTTCTAATTTCAACCAAATGAGCCACCGCTAAAGCTTATACAACCATCCCTTCCATAAGAACCTTAAATACCGTAGGGTATTTGTATCAACCTGAAAAGCCTTGTTATATGATATTTGGACTATTTTGAAAAAATAGACTGTCTGTTTTGAATAAATATCTGTTGGGTACATCTCAGGAAAATACGACGTGTTTGTGCGTGTGTGTATGTGTGTGTATCTGTGGGGGGGGGGGGGTGGCTGCGCTTTGATCACTTTGACTCTTAAAAAAGGAACTAGAAATTATGATTAACAATATAATGAGTCCCCTCCAAAGCAAATACGACCACCCTTTTTATAAGAACCTTATATTCCGTAAGGGCATAACTTACAACGCTTTCCCTGAGAGCTGTAGTGGAGGGGGATTGTATTCATCACAGGCATAATTTCCGAAACCTTCAACTACGATGAACAAAATTGTTATCTCAAAATTTTGATTTTAGGTGTTAAGGTAAATGCTGAGCGTGAAGAGGAGGGAGGGGGGCTGTTCGATCTTAAATCACTTTGACTCTTAAATAGGGCACTATGACTTCGAATTTCAAATCAAATAAGCCCCATCTGAGATTTATACGACCACCCATTCCATAAAAACCTTATATGCTCTCTAAAACAACTTTAAACTCTATCTCCAGGGCGCTGGGGGGTTGTGTCATCCCTAAAGGCATTATTATATGTTCTTTGTACTATTTTGAAAAAAATCGCTATCTCATAATTTCAATCAGATACGTTTAGTGAATGGAGGGGTTGTAAGAGAGACCTTACCTTAGATCCTCCTGTGCCTCCAGAGGCGCTTAGGGTATCCAAGAAGAGTTGCCAGTCATCACTCATTGCTGCAGCCGCCCAGACCTCTTCACATTCAGGTTGGATTGATGCATTGAGGTTTGCGAGGTCAGCCCGGTTGCTGCGTCGTAGGGTATTTTGGGGCGTCCTCTTCTTCTGATACCACGTGGCTGCCACTGAAGGACGACCTTCGGTAGTCAAGTTTCGGACATTCGGATCACATGACCAGGGTATCTCTACTTCCTATATTTGATCACTTTGGTTACCAGTGGCTGGGATGTCTTCTGTCGTATAGTAGCGTTTGTTACTTTTTGGGACCAGTGGATATTTAGAATGTGCCTTCAACACATGTTTTCAAATGTAAGAAGTTTCTTTTTAAGTAGTTGACCAGTGTGCCAAGTTTCAGAACCATACCAAAACGTTGAGAGGATGTTGTTGTTGTTTAACAGCCTCAGCTTGAGTCGGAGAGAGTACTTCTGGCTGCTCAAATTTGAGACAATTTCCTGAAAGATGCATTTGCCAGACCGATGCTTGACTTCTCGCTGACATGATCCTGAATTGTGGATGGTACTTCCTAAGTACTTGAACTCTACGACTTGTAGGAGAGGGGGGCGGGGATAAATGCTGTCAATCACTTTTGACGCTTAAAAAGGAACTAGAACTTTCAATTTTCAACCAAATGAGCCTCTTTTTAAGTTAAACAAGCATCCCTTCTATAATAACCTTAAATACCCCATGGCATAACTTTCAACCCTTGGCCCTAATCTCTGGGGTTTGTTTCAGCCCTAAAATCCTTGTTATATGATATTTAGACTATTTTGAATAGAATGGCTATCTCATAATTTCTATTAGATAAATTTCGGGACAATACGACCTGTGTGTGGGGGGAGGAGGGGGGTAGCTGTGATATGATCACTTTGACTCTTAAAAAGAGCACTAGAAAGTCTGATTGCCAATCTTACAACCCTTGCTTTGAGGGCTTGGGGGATTTGTTATCCTCAAAGACATAATTTCCAGACTTTTCAAATACGCTGAGCAAATTGGCTACCTCAAAATTTTGATTGGAAGTGTTTGGTAAAATGATGGGCGTGAGGGATTTCTTTCAACTAATAAGAAAAGTAATAGTCCTCTCAATTTCCAATCGAATGAGTCCTTTTAGAAGCTTCTACAAAGCTTCATGAGTAAATTTTGTAAATTGTCAGGAGAATGTCTCATAGCTATTGAATAATCATTAAATATGTTTAAGTTGAATCAAAATTTAAAATCATACCAACAATTTGAAAAAAAAAAATTAAGAATTCGGTTGAATTTGGAGCAATATATTTAAATTTTATTCCTCTCTTCTTTCCGAAATCCAAGTGAATTTTCTGGAGTGGATATGGTATAATGCAAAATTGGTTAACTTTGTATTTTTCGTAGTTTCGCCAAATTGGCCCGATTTCTGATGAGAAAAGTAAAATCTGTTTCTTGCCTTAAATAAGTTATTCAGCAATTTGAACAGTGAATAGGGAGGTAAACAATGAGTTGAACAGTGCGACAGTGAGCAATAAAATAATTAAAATATGGCCTCAAAGGGTTCAAAAAGTGTTTTGTCCGGTTTGCTTAAGACATACATCTGCAAATTCTTGGAAAAAAGACCCCAATGTACCCACAAAAATTGAAAACAAAAATATTAGTTCTCCGAAAAATGGCAAAACAATCATTCAATTTAATTTTGATATTTAAAAACGACACTTTTTGGTCTAAACTTTTGATTTTGATTCTAATGTACTCGAATGTTTAGAAAGTTGACACCAAAAGAAAACTTCGGAATTCAAATTTTTATTCAAATATATTTTTTTTAAGTTAAGTGCTAAAAATAATCTAGCTTCTTAGGTCTTTGTGGTGGGTCTATTTTTGGTAATTTCGGTTCGTTTTAAAATTGAATTGATTATTCATTTTTTCTTGATTGTTTTAGGTATCATTTATTCATCGATAGTAAAATCTGTTATGTTTAGTTTAACATGATTATTCATCTTAATTTCTGTTCACTTTAGGCTTCATCCACTCTTTCATATTAGTTTTTATTCGTGTTTGACAAGTTTTTCATATTATATAACTTTATTTTTGCTCCTTTTAGGTTTAAATATTGTTGTCTTCTTTTCTTTGCAGAACTTTTTTAAAGTTCTTTTAAAAAATATAACTTTTGCTTAGATTAGTTAAAATAATAACCAACAAATAACCAACTGTTATAGGCTCATTCTGTTTGAGAATTCTCTTGAAATGACAAGGGACGTAGCCGTTTAAATTGCCTGTTTGTTCAAAATATATTCGTGTTGCATAATTAGCGACTCAATATTTTGCTTTTTTGACGTCATTTAACAATATAAATAATTATAATAATAATAATAATTTACTTGGACCCTCTATACATACAAAAAATGCACTTAGAAAAGTATGGAAAAAGAAATTTATAAACACTTATAAGCACTATATAAACAAAATATAAACACTTATCATCACAAACACTAGAAAAAAAAAAAAAATGTGCAAGTCCTTTTCTCTGTCAACAGAGAAATGTCAAATATAGAAAACAAATTCAAGACCTGTAAAGCATTAGAAAACATTTTGATTCGTAACTGCCATCAAAGTGTTAATGATAAAGCTGAAGGAACTGGCTAAGTTCTCCCTAATATATTGTAATATTCCAGAAAGAAATGGTCTATATTCTGCTTGCTATATTTTGGTTCATTCATTGGTTTTTATTTAAAGATCTCTTCCTACCGTTGCTAGACGGACAGGAGAAGACCATAGCCTGGGCTCCCTTTCCCTTAAAATGCTCTTACTGGAAACAACACCTGACAAAGAAAAACTTTGTAAAGGGGCAAAGAACATAGCAATGGACTTTACTGTCCTTACCGTTGGAACTGATCACAATTTCATGGCCCTTCATCCAGGAAATGCAATGGGGGGTTTGGAGCCTGCCATCCTCTGCTTCGCACACCCTTCTTATTTACCTTCAACATATTTCTCCAGGTACCAATTTAGAGCTGGGTTGACTCTGGCGGAACTTACAGAGTAACGCAACAGACCCCTGTCCTCACTGTCCTAACTCCACTCACTGTCCTCACTGACAAAGGATTTCAAGTCTTAGCATGCTACTTATTAAAAAGACACTTTATAAAAACTTTACTTGAACACATATTAAGAAAGTACCTTCATTTTCTTCTTTAAAGTCACTAAAAGTGCACTTTGAATCTTTCCGAAATCGTAGTATAGCAAGCATCCTGCCAAAGAACATCATTGCTACTCATCTTTGCTCTGGATCAACACGAACGAACGGCGAAATTGGGAATCGGGTGCAACCTTTCTCTACAAGAAATATAGTTCTTTACGTTATTGATTCTTCTACTAAAAAAAAAAAAATTGGACTTTCAGTAAAACCTTTTGTAGCTGAAAAGTTTCATTTACGTTAAGTCGAAATAAAGACGAGCAAATGTAAGCTATTTATTCCAATTAATTATAGAAAAATTTCCACAAAACAAGTTTTTCAATCAAGGGTAAAGAGCTCCATTAAACCAAAAATGAGCAGAAATAAAGACAAATAATCTTCAAAGCGTAAAACTACCACAAATGACTATCAGTAAATAAATAAAACCCAAAACGAACAGAAATTACAATAAACAATCGAATTAAACTCAAAAAGAGTAAAAATTAACATGAGTAGGGCTGACAACCCCATGCCTGCTCAAGACCAAAACATAATTTGCACTTTACTGAAAGAAAACAAATGACTGGGGATTGTCAGTTGAATATACATATGCAGATATTTATTCTTTAAAGTTTTAATAATTTTTATTTATTGAAGTCAAAAAAGTGAAAACATTTAACAAGTATTTTGTTTTCAGTAAACTGCAAATTATGTCCTGGTCTTGAGAAGACATAAGGGTTGTCAGCCCTACTATTGTTAGTTTATGCTCATTTTGAGTCTGACTCGGTTATTTATTGTAATTTCTGTTCGTTTTGGGTTTCATTTATTTATTGATAGTATTTTTGGTCATTTGTGGTATTTTTACGCTTAGAAGATTATTTGACTCTATTTCTGCTCATTTTGGTTCAATGGAGCTCTTTACCTGTCTTTCAATAACTTGTTTTGTGGAAAAAGTTTTTTTTTAATTAATATTATAATATACCAAAAAAATCAGTTTAATTGTATTAGTTCGTTTCATGGACTGCTCAGGACACAGAACTTTCATTAAAACACAAATGACGCAGTAGGCTTTAACCTTTTACAGTAAGGGAGGAGAGCAGTAGCCAAACTCTTGTTTGTTTGTTTGAAGTTTGATTTGCATATTCAATTTAAGTTTTACTCGATTTTAAGATTTATTTATTCATTTAAATTGGTACCTGTTGTAGATTTGTTTGCTATGATTGTTTATTTTATCTTTGTTCGTTCTGGATTTCATTTATTCTTAATGGTAATTTCTGGTCATTTTAAGATTGAGTTATTATAGAAATTTGTTTCTGTTGGTCTAAGTTCAATATGGCTCTTTACTTTTCTTTGAAAGACTTTTCTTTCAGAAAGATTTTTTAATTAATCACTTTAAAATGTTGAATGGCCTGCTCAGAATTGGTTGGCAATAAAGAAATCTTATAATAAATCTGACAAGAATAGTGATCAGCCGTAGGGACGTACGCAGGGGATGGGTGGGGGAGGGGCAGATCCCCCCTGAAGTTCAAAATTTACTTTAATCTATTTTTAATATTACCTCCCCGTAAATTTTTTTAATACTGCCCCCACAACAACAAAAATTCTTCACATGTGCCTAAATAGACTATATAGAATTTTACTGTTTATTTTATTCTACTATGTATGGAAGGGAAGGACCACAAGCTAACCCAAGGCCCAAAAATTCAGGAAAAGGAGAAAAAATAGTTAAGATCGTCAGTTTTGAGTTTTTTGAGGGGAGAAACATGGTTCCAACCTTTTTTTCCTAGTATACATTCTTGGCATGATGCCTTACATTCATTTCTATGATTTTGTTTTTATATCATTGTCATTGCGCAGAGCACCTTCAAAATGACGTTATTATGTAATGAGGGATTAATTATGATGGGGGTAAATTATTTGGTTACTCGGACTCAACATAGTACCAAATACAATGGGGTAAAAGGTTTGACTCTTGAACTTACTTTTGAAGAACTCCTAGTCTAGAAGCGTAGCCATATCTCTCAGAGTAATCTCCTTGCCAAGTTTCTTTAATGTTACACGAAGATTAACTTCCCTATGAGAGCGTTTCCTATGAAGAGACTTGAACTAGTTACCTACCATGTATCGAGATACAGACATATATGAAAGAAAACACAAATGACAAAGTAATAGATTTATTGAGACTTACATTTAAGCATACAGCAGTGTACAAATATAGATAAAGCTTCAATTCAATCGTACAGACAGAAAATGATCTTTTTTCAATGATCTAACTTACTTAACTTACTTTTGATGGATATCATAAAGATATCCAAAAACACTCTTTCACTACCATATAACACGGGTTTTGCTTCTGAGCAATAACAACTATTTCTCGATTGCCCCAACTCCTCTTGGAGGACCCCCCCACCTTATTCTTATGCTGAAAAAATAAGATTATTATGCTGACAGACGGTCCAATAGTATTTTCGCAATATTCTGATCATTAAACCCTCACATTCCTAAGAGAACTTCAAACTTTGTATAAAACAATGTCATACAATTTTTGTGAAGTACATTTTGCGAGATTCAAATCCGTCTCCTTTCTTATTTCAGTAGAGCACGCTTGCTTTAAATCTGTCAAGAGCATTTGAGAATATTCAAGTCTCTTTTATTCTGTAAAACAAAGAGTGTGGGATTCTACAATGTACAGTAAAGTATGCTTGAAATATGCGAATATTAGTCATCTTTTTTACTTGGTGTTTTAAAGGGATATCTTATTGAGAATAAATGCGGGTTTTCTTTCCCAGTTTAGAATTTTGATGAAAGTTTGGAATGGGATTTAAACGCAATAAAGGGTAGTTTAACTTATCTCGGAAGTATTTTCAGCAGGAAATAAGTTTCTTATATTTTAAGTTATTTTGTTTTCTTCTCACGGTACATATTAACCTTCCCATGTTTTAATGATGCCCTCATCATTAGGACTTGCTTGCTCTTAGGTTTTGAAATTTGAAATTAATTTATTATTTGTCTTATAAAATTTTTATCAACATTATAATTCTTAATACTTTTACGTAAGCACTTCTGACTGTTTTTATTTGTTTTTATCTTAGTATTACATTTCTCATTTTATAATATTTTTTATTCAAAGGTTTCTCTACCGGACTAAGGTTCTCTATGGTTGCAGTTTAGCTACTGCACAAATTTTTTTTAAATCTAACACAGATAACTCCTACATTTACCTAATCTCTACATTTACTACATTTTTCTTATCTTTTAAAACACACATTCAAAATATACGCTTAAAGATTTCAAGGTATGTTGGTTTAATGCAGAGGTTGAAGCATTATTTGCCCTACTCTGCTTTACGAAGCATTTATTTTGCTCTGATTCAGTCTAATATTAATTATTGTTCTCTAGTATACTTATCTACATTTAAAAGCCATATTAAACCAATACAGATTTTACAAAATAAAGCAGTAAGAATCCTCAAACTTTTTTATTTCATCGCCTGTTTCACTTCCAAATAAGTCTTCTACAGCATCTTTATATATTTATTTAGATATACTTCCAGTTTCTCAACAATTTACTTTTGGAGAAATTATTTTCAAATTTAATTATGACATTAAGAAATTACCGCCATATTACCTCAATCAAAGTTTGTTCTCCCGATCACAAGATTTACATCGTTATAACACGCGACAAAAAAAAAGTATGTACATTGACAAGTATAGTACTGAGAGATCTAAATTCGCCCCGTTTGTGTCAATAGCCCGGTGCTGGGATGCTCACAAGGATTTTATCGATAAATTTTCTTCTATCCATTTAATAAAAAGGAATCTTAAAATTCATTTAGTTCAGGATTACTTTTAATTAAGTGTCTTTTTAATATGTTTAAGTTATTTGTTTGGATTGTTGTTCTAGGTGAATGTGGGCCTCTCGGCTATCTTTTAGTATGAATTTATATTTAATAATTTTGATTTTTTTTTTATATATTTATATTTATATTTGGATCCTGGGCTAGCTGCTACTTTCATATTATTTTTGTATTATTGTATCTTTGCCGTCGTAATTATCTTTGTATTGTAGCGTAATTTTTTATTGAATCTTTGTCTAGGCCTAGTTTTTCGAGCTTGTCTCCGAATGGGCCTATGTCAATTATATACATGTATATGTTAATAATAAAATGATTGAACATTGAACATTGAACACACCTTGATAATGTTTTATGTGTTTGGGACTATACTACTACTACTTTAAGGGTAAGTTATCATATTATAAGAAGTTTTCTGTACAATCATGCTTTCTATCTACGCTAAATTAATGGAGTAATATAATGGTTCTACACATAACTCTACTTAAGTAACTAGCTATACATATATAAATGAACGATTTAATACGCACAATACTATGTTTACCATATTGACTGGTAATAGTAAACTAATTTCACTGGGTATATTCCTTATTGAACACTATTGATAAATTGTCAAAATTATTAATGGATACATGCAAATTCTTACTTACTTCACCACCCTACGTGTCTCTTATCGTACTCACTTATTCTGTTGTTGATTATTGTCTTTCACTCTTTTCGTATTGTGTAAAAATGTTAAAACACTTACAGTATAGTTTCTTCACAAGATAGTTCGAATATTGGCTGTGTTCATTATGGACGATAGAATTGTCTCTAAGTTATCGAGTGGGAATTGATACTTTCATTCACAGATATATTAAAATTTGATCTCAAAGTTTATTATCACCTGCTGTCTAGGGATAGTTCATAAGGTATGTTATCGTTGAGGTATTTATCACTAGGATTGTATTGTTAATAGATGGATTGGTTTTCCTCTCAACATTTCATTCTTGGGATATTTTAAAACGGATGGGGATTACGTTTTTCGAAAAAAATTGTTAGTGGGTGGCTTGTCTCTATTGAAGTTTCACTTGTTTCTTGATTAATCGGAGGGGAATTGACATCTATATTCAGCATGGATAAAACAAGATTTTAGTGGCTCCATCGACATATTGTCTTTAACTTACGGAGCATAAAGACACTCAGGGGTTATTCACAGGGGGTTACTTTTGGTTTCTATAATTCAATAGTTGGTTTTCAGGATCCGTCTTAAGAAACTGACTTTAATATTTACGGGATAGTAGAGATAGGGGCTTTTCGACGATTGTTTCTTTGGGATTCAATACGTGAATCTATGAAATGTTAATTGATATGGTTTACCAAATATCATAACCATGTAGTTATATGGTATGTCGGTCAATAAGGTTTATCAAGGGTGATATTTATGCATTTACATATTATGCTTTTTCATGGGGGTTTTCAAAATTTCTACTTCTTAAACAATTCTGAGATAAACTCTCTAATGAGACTTCTTGGGTAGTATTACATGATTCATAATATGGTTTGTGATAGTTTGTTGTAACAGCAGCTATAATAATAGCATCGTTGCCAGGGATCTATTGTGAGTACTCTTTGTCGGTTGACAAATGATGAAGCTAGAGGCTACTAGGTTGTATCTGCACTAGATTATCCAATTGTAATGATTGATTTCCAATGGGTCATTCCAATTCCTGCAATAAAAATAACTCAGCAGAATCACATCTTCTTTAAAACGAGTAAGTCATAATACATAATAAGCAATACGCTTGGGTACATTTAACGGTGATTATTGTGCTAAGAGACAACATTCAACAAGTACACTGATATTATTACATACATATTGATTTTGATAATGCGACGTTATTATCACACTTGTTTCAAATACATAGACTTTCCATTGGAAAATCTGAAACAGAAAAATTTCTTCTAAGTCGCTGTTTTAGAAGAATGACGATATTAAGAGTTTAATATGCCTTAGCTTTAAGTAAGGTCTCTTATTATACTCTTTAGTATATGTTATTGCACAAATTTCATTTCACTGTACTTCAACGCTTATTCAATTCTACATTAGGTTTAAAACAATCATTTAAACATAAGTTAGACTACATCATTGAATATGAGGTCTTAATTTACTATACGTTTTCATGCCTTCACTGTTTGTATATGTCCGAGCTGTTTAAAAAACATAAGTTATAGTGTCGTCCACGCATAATATTATGTACACGATAAATGTAATGAGAGGAATAGGGATATCAAGATTGATTGTGGACCTATATGCCTACTTGTTTTCTGATATTTCGCTTTTTTCTTGGCTTATACGTTTTCAAGAAGTTCCGGGTCTAACTTCTGCATTTTAGTCGTCTCTGCGTGGTCTTCCTTTGGGGTTTGCCTTCGCGGTCTCAAAACTCTTCTAAAGTTAAAGGTTAGTAAGGTTCTCATAGCTAAGGAAATCACAAATACGAAACATACGGTCAGTAGTATGTTCCACCAGAAATTTGTTGAGGATAATCCATATCTACTCTCTACGTACGTTAACCTTTAGTCCTCATTGGTAAATAGGGGGATCTGGGAATCTAATGCTTCTCTTATTTTTGTAAGCGGTAATGTTTCTTTCATCCTTTCTATTTTGGACCATATTGAGGTTTTCAGTTCCTCATTATTTATATTGGGAATAGTGTACGATAGGTTGATTGCCTTAAAATTGGTTATTTTAGGACTTATTATATTTGTGCTTGTAGTTATTAATGGTGTTTGCACTGTCGTTTCTTTAGTTACTAGTTGACATCCCTGTTTTATGGTTATTGCACCTACATCTTGTAATTGTAATTCAGTCCTATAAATTGGATTGATTCTTTCAGTATTATTTTAGCAAGACAAAATTCCAACAGTTTCTTTTGGAACGGAAAATAAACAAAGATCATTTTTAAGATGTATGAATATTTCTTGTTCAGCGCTTCCTATTAAAACTTCACAAGGATTAAGGATTTATTCTTGTTGTGTATCTTTTAAAAATATATCTAGCATACAAGGTCCAGATTTAACATTATAAATAGGTAACGTTAGCTGGCATACTAGGTTTTTAAATTATACGCACTCTTTTAGATCTTGTGGATTAGCTAAGGCATATTTTCTTCTATCTTGATCAACAAGTAAATATTCTGCTTTGGGTGTGATATTCATAAATGAACCTGTCTTTTTTATATTAGCAAGGAAGGTTGAAATTTTTTACAAGTCGTAAATTGATTGTTGATTTATCAATGGACACGTTACTACCGCGAATAATTGTTCATTTATTTCCGTGATGTGGACCTTTAATTTTATGTAATAAAGAAATAAATTTGCTACTTCTGGCTCTATGGGTAAATGTAAACCAAATGTTAGATGTGTTTTTATTTCGTCTAGAATACTTTTTAGGTTAGAAGGATCTATTAGGTCATATGACAAAGTTCCTCCAGTGAGGGCAAATAATGCGAACTCGAACTTACTAACATCTGTCGCTAGGCTCAGTAGTGACATGGTAATTATATCGAGTGATACCATGGCAAGGCTTGCTTCTGTAATCACGCGATCCGTTTCGTTCCAATGATAATTCATTACATTTACAGTTTTTGAGATTTTCTTAGATATCATTTCGACTTTATCTCTTTGATAGTTTGCTATGTTAGCTTGTATTTTTTGGACGTGTAATGCTACGTTCATGGCATTGTTCAGCTTTTTTTATGTTTTCCCTCAGGATGTTTAAGTCCTCCTCGTTGTTAACCCAAAAAGGCGGGAGGCGAGTTCTCCAATGATGGGAATTAAGCTTGTGGATCTTCGGTATTTACTTCTTCGAAAGAATACTTCATAAATTCTTGTAGTACTTTGTTTTAATTTTTGTATTTCCGTGTTGAATAATTCAAATAAGGCTTGTAATCCTTGTCTGTATAATATTAAGAAGGCTTGATGAGTTGACACTCTCTGGGCGTTTTTCTCATTTAGATCAGGTAATGGTTCCATACCTTCTTCTGTCGGCTCTTCGGCCATGGCTTGTCTAGTGCACGCGCGTTTGCCGTCTATTGTCCAACATTTCTTATGTACGTAATTATCTTCTTCCTCTTTTTCATGATTATTTTTCTTTTCTTCAGGCTTAGGCCCTTGAACTTTTATCGTTTGTATTTCGGTATGCGTTATTGGGATTCTCGCTCTATGTTTTATAAAGACTTTGCCAATAGAATTGGTATGTGTAAATGTGGGCCCTGTCGACCATACCCATTTTGTAAATAGATAGACTTGTGTTTAGATAAGTTAATATAGTTAAGTTTCTAGCTGATTTTCCACTAAGTTCGATTAATTCTGGTACTCTATTTGCAGTAGTTTCCAATATCGAAGACTGTATCTCTTTGGTTGGGGTTTCATATGTAGGTGTGGTTGTCGTGATATCTTTTTCATTTTCTTCTGGTGAATTTGTATATTCGTAATCTAATTGGGAGGTTGGGTATTTGTTCATTGAGTTTTGTAATTTTTCTATGTTTGTTTCGTATAATTTTTGAGGTTTGTTGCTATTTTCCTTAATTCATTTGGGTGATGTCTGCTCATTAACGTTGTTCATGGCATGATTTTGCCATAGTTGTTTGAGAAAGGTCCATAGGCTTGGTAATTCGTTCAGCATGGCGTAATTTCCATCATAGAGTTTTCCTTTCCTTGTAGTCAATAATTGAGGGTTTTCCATAGATTTTATTGCAGTGAAGTCTCTTGACGAGTATTCAATATTATTCGCTGATTTTTTCTTTCTGTCTTCTTTGGTGCTGGTTCCTAGTACCATGTCAATTTCTGCCATTTTTTTTCAAAGTCGTCTATTACGAATTTTGACTTTAGTTTGGGGATAGTGGGAATTGCGAATTCTTTGTCGTCTTTACTATGCATTATTTTACTGGCCTGTAATCCCTTATCCGATCTTACGAATTGAAATATCGATTATTTGAGTTCGTTTGTATGTTTTTCTTGTCTTGTTACTTGCTGGAACAAGATTTCGAAGGGTTTGGGGTCCAATTTCATAAAAATTTTCCATGCATTATGGCTGGCTAGCAATGAATTCTCATGCTTAAATATTACTTCATGCTTTACAATATCTTGGGCTGCTGCGTGAACAACGAGGATTTTGATGACATTCTTTAGCCTCATCTTTTTGTATTCTCTTAGAATTAATTTATTATTCACGGTTACTTCGAATGTGCTAGATTTTGTTTCTGGGTTTATGCCATCAAGGTTCCAGCAATTCTTATACAATTTATTAAGAAAATCTCCTCCATTTAGTAGATTGCTTCCGTGATCTGTTAATAGGGCTAGGAATCGAAGGGGCCAAATGGTAGTAATACCATTTTCATCTTGAAATTGCCAAAGATTTTCTGCGATAAATTCAGCAATTAGGGGATACTTGGACATTGGAATCTTTTGTAAGAGAATTCTGAACGCCATGTTAGCAGCTAATTTAGTAGGTTCAACTGTCGTTAACATTGCCCGTGTACTAAAGTTACAATATACTAAGCTTGCTATTACTCTGAAGATTACTCTATCTTCCAGGGGACTTCTAGGTGATTTTAGGAGAAAATGTAGTGTGGTGAAATTTAGTTCTGCCACCACCTTTACTAACACATATTAGCTCAACGATTTATTTATGTTATTCATACGGTGACATTTTTTATGCGTAAGAAAACATTGTGGAGATATAAAACGCAATGTTTCGGATGTTGAATCTGGTTTATTTAATTGCGGACAGCTGGGGAATTTTATCATGTTTTTTGTTAATAAATTAATATTCTACCTAGTGGAGTTAGAAATGTTCCATGTAGGTTATCTCTTTCCGATTTTTTGCCGGGCCAGCAATGACGATACGCGAGAGTTCGTCATAGGTCGGTGGATCTGGAAATGGGTGATTTTAATTTTAATGAGTGATACATTTTAGTAGAATTTAAGATAACTTGTTACTATCGAGGTTCCTGAGGGGATTACCATTTTCAGGGGTTTTGGTTTGTGTTTATCGTGTTAAGTTAGAGTTTAGAATCTTCTATTGGTTTTGTTAGTTTTCCTGTTATTATACTTGTAGGCGTCTCTTTTTCTTTAATGCGTTTATATGCGTTTCAGAAATAATTTACTCCCTAGGTGTTTGAATTCTTTGGATTCGGGGTCGAATAAATATTTTTTTATAATATTTGATTTCTAGTAAAGGGTGATGTATACCTTCATATTTGAAACACCGAGGATTTTTCTCAAGATTATAGCAAATTTTGGGGGAGCTGCATTTATCGAGGAGTAAAAGCTCTGTTTGAGTCGCGGATCTATGCATTGCATTGGAGTGACACGGGTTGACTTTTATATAGAAACATTTTAGGTGAATTTATTATATGCAATGTGGTTTCAGCATGAGGATTTATTTTGGATGTTTTATTCCAAAGAACCCACATGCACTAAAATATATTGGACAGAATCTCAGCGAAAGGGAAATAATGTAAACTAAGAGTGTATTATAGCTATTACTATTTTTATTCTATACAACGAGTTTTTATTTTTTTTTCATTCGTGACATATTACTATTAGAAATTCTTTGGCTCTGCTCTAACTAGGGGTATTTCCATCTATCAGGTTTTTTAACTGTCCTACCCGATTATGTCGTTACTTTTTCCTCGGTTTCTTGCGGATTTTTCTTTTTAGATTTTGCTAGCGATATAAGATCAAACTTTTTGTATTGTTTCTCAGGGATTCTTGACCTTTTAATTTTGTTACTTTTGCATGTGCGGTCTCTGAGGTCGGTTTTGATTTTCCTGTGTCTTTGGATGCTTTCTGGTCTGATTTGCTTTCAGACTCTTCAGAACTAATTTCTGATGAATCCGTATTAGAGCTTTTAGAGGTGAAACCTTGCGTTTTTTTAGGTAGAACATGCCCTTCCTTTATATATTTCTTCTCCTCTAAAAGTAGAGGGTTTACGTTCTAATTCCTCCTTTAGAATTCTTAACTCGGGAGACTTGAAAGACTCTTGAGAGCTCTGAGAGGAATCAGAAGTTTTTGCAGGGTTCCTCCATTGTTTAAATGTCGTGTCTTCGGGGGAGGGGGGGTGAGGTCTATCTTGCACTAGGGTCTCCTTCCATGAAGACCATTCTTTAGGCTTAACCTTAGATACAGTTATATCATCATACTTTCCTTGCTGGGCATCCTTGGGAGTCTGATTCCAAGGCAATGTGCTTTGCCTCATTTTATATGGCAATTTATTAAATCCATAGCCTCTCGCAGATTTGTTTTTATTGAATCTTTGTCAGGGGTTTTCTTTACCATATAGCCCGGAGTCTCTAAAGCTCTGTTTAATTCCTCCTGTAGTGATAGGGGTCTCTCTATTGGGGTTGCTGTTCAAACCATGTCGTCTGGAAATCTTTTGGGGGGACAAGGGGTAGAAATTCTATCAGGAAAGAATTGGGTTTTTGGGGATATTGTATAATCTAATTCTCATGCACTCTCCGATGATGACTTTTTGGCGTTTTTATTCTCACTGGTATTAGGAACTTTCTTTTGGGAACAACTAGGTTTTTCATAGCTAAGAATTCCTCAAAGTTTTTTTCATCACTGTAATTTTCAAAATAATCTTGTTTGAAATTAAAAGGTTTTAACTCGGCTAACCTTGACTGAGGGGGTTCGTCTTCCGTGTCTGAAGAATCAGTAGATGTGGGCCGCGATACCCATCTTTCCCGAAATTTGGCTCTTTTTTTCGACTAACAGTGTGCCTTATAAGTTCTTACGTTATCGGGGTTCGCAATTTTAAAAGTAAAATCGTTATCGTATTTTTTTATTATTCTATACGGTCCAGAGGATTTATTGGGAAGTTGTTTGCCTTCTGTCTTTGCCTCATTCTTTAGGTAGACGCAATCTCCTATCTTAAACTATATCTTCCCCTTGACTCTGGGTAGGTTTCTTATCTCTTGACTTATTTTAGATTTTTCTAACTCTTGCCTAAATATCTTGTAAGTTTTTCTCATTCTATTTATGAACTCTTGTTTGTAATTCTCTGTATTATTATAGTATTGTCAAGATTCTATGATATCTTCATAAGGTATTCTGAAGTTACGGCCAAATAATAAATAAAAAAAAACTTTCTTTAGTTGTCTCTGAATAAGCAGTATTGATCATGTTCGTTAAATATGGTAAGAATTGATCCCAGTCGTTCTTGTTATCTTTTGTGTAGATGTTTAAGACATTCAAAAATATTTTATGCCTATTTTCTATTTTAACATTAGCCTGTGGGTGATAAGGAGATGTCACTAACTTCTCTACGTTAAGGAAGCTCACTAAATCTTTTGTTACTTTGGAAACAAAATTACTTCCGTTATCACTTATTACCTTGTTAGGAATACCAAATTTTAAAAATAATTTCGCTAAAGCCTTGCTTGTAGCGTACGTGCCTTAATTTTTTAATTCTTTAGCAAAGGTAAACCCAGAAAAGTGATCTATAACTGAAAGAATACAAGTATGGCCTCTGTTGGAAGCAGGTAAGCCTCCACTGGTTCTGTACAAGTCAAATGAGATAATATCGAAAGGAAACCTTGCTACTGGAGCTCTTCCAATTGTGGGATTAGGATAAGCTTTTTTTTCACATGCTTCGCATCTACTTACAAAGTCCTTAAGTTTTGTTAATGCCAACGGTATGTTAAAATATTGTTTTAATTTATGGAAGGTTTTGGTTATTTCTAAGTGTCCGCCTGTATCCGAATAAAAGAATTCGAAAGCAGGTATTACTAAGTTTTGGGGTAACACAGGGACTATTGAAGTTTGGTTTCTATTTGCCTCGGCTGTGGCAATTCTACATAGGATTTCTTCGTCAAGATCATAATAAAAATTATTGATTTCTTTTCTAAGAGTTTTGAATTTATCGGGTAACGCATCATCATTCAAAAAGTAATTAATAAGTGCTAGACACATTTCATCCTTATTTTGATTTCTTTTTATATTTTCGAAGGATAAGGGACAATAATTATTATCATTTTCTTCTATTCTCTTTTTAAATTTGTTTTTCTTGTATTCGCGTTTACTCTTAGTATTGATTGCATTAATTTCTTCTTGCTCGGCTTCCGACGGGATATTTTCTGGGAATCTACTCAAGTAATCAAACGCTGCGTTTTGTTCACCTTTTAAATATTCGAATTCGTAACCTAGGTCTTGGATTCTCATAATCCATCTAGCTAGAATTCCTGTGGGGATTTTGAAAGTGCCTAAGCATTGCAGACTTTTGTGGTCTGAACGTAGCTTAAATTTTCCACCAATTAAATCGTGTCTAAATTTATCCAAGAGATGGATTGTAGGTAATAGTTCTAAGTTTGTGGCGGAATAACTACTTTCGCCTTTCGATAGAGTTCTGCTTGAATAGCATATAACTCTTTCTTGTTTTTTCTGATTAGACGGTCCCTTTAGAGGATCAAGATTTTCTATTGGAATTACTTGAGACAGAATAGCACCAATGCATTTCGAACTGGCATCAGTTGCGACTACGAATTGTCCGTTTTCGAAATCAGGTAACGATAATATTGGTTCCAAAGTGAGTGCCTTTTTGAGACGGTCTAAGGAAGTTTCAGTTTCTTAGGACCAAGTAATATTTTGGGACTTTTTCCTTATTTTGGGAGCTCCGTTTTGTTAATTTCGTTAAGGGTTTTAGAATTTGGGCGTAATTGCGTATGAATTTTCTAAAGTAACCACAAAGGCCTAAAATTCCTCTTAATTGCTTCATAGTTCAGGGGGGCTTCAGATTTTCTACACATTTTATTTTATCAGGATCTGGGGATATCTGACCTTGAGTCACCAGTACTCCAAAAAATTTGATTTTAGGTTGAAATAAATTTACTTTCTCAGGCCGGCATTTTAAGTTGCCTTCTCTCGATTTCTCAAACACTTCAGCTAGTGCTAAATTTGTTTTGCAATTTCACCCACGCATATCACATCGTCAACGAAGTGAATGATATTCTTTAACCCTCTTAATAGGTGTAACAAGGGTCTACGTAACACGCTTTAACTTGTCTTAAGTCCAAAAGGTACTCTTAAGTATTCATAGGATCCGCATTCAGTTGTAGAAAACGAAGTATTATAGACATCTTTCTGCGCAATTTTTACTTGGTGATAGCCTTGGGTAAGACTTAAGGAAATGAAAATTTTGTTTTTACTTGAGATAGAGTCAAGTATTTCGTCTATTCTTCGTAAAGGAAATTTATCAATAACTTCTTGCTTATTAAGAGCTCTATAATCCACTACAAATCTTTGGTCATCATTCTTTTTTGGAACTAAGATGACAGGTGCTGAAAACGGGCTTATACCTGGGCGTATAATATTTTTTTTTTCTAATTCGTGAATTTCATTTTTTAACCAATCCTTATGCTTGTACGGTATACGATACGGCTGTTTTGCGACAGGTAATCCTGTAGTTTGAATTGAGTGTTCACAAAAGGGTATCGATCCGATATCGTCTTCAGATGTGGAAAACACATCTTTAAAATTCCACGATAACTCGCATAATTTTTTCTTCAGTTCCATATCAGTAATATGGTTCATGTTAAATTTGTTTAAAAGTTGTGACTTAGTTAGGGGGTATTTGTCATTTGAGGTATTAATGCTGTTAACTAGGTTTCTTTAGGAATTTTTCCACTTGTCTAAATCACGCTCCGAGATAACTTGGATTTGAACTAGACATGTCCCCTTTTTTATCGTAATTGTATCATTTTCATGATTATTAGTTACCCAACTGAAACCTTCTCCCTTTTCGTAGAATATAATCTGTTCTTCACATAACAGACTGGAATTTTAGCTGACCGAGATGCAAACCATATTTCAGAATTGTCGTTTACCGGTTCGGTCATTTGTGAAATTTGAACTCTTTGCATCGTGCTGGGAGGGACTTTTGTTGTCCGTACTGTGAGAACCCACAATATTTCTCTTCAATTTCATTTTCTGTTAAATTTAGACTGACGCTCTGTTGTGTCATTTCTTCCACGAGTAGCGTTGGTTGTGCCTGAACCGCGTCAGGGTTTACCACTTTGTTCCATAATTCCACTATTTCCTTAATTTCATTTGACCTATACTGTTGCATACTGCCTATTTTTGCTTTTGTGGATTCAATCCACTTGTTATTTAAATTTACTTTCTAACTCTGGGAGGAGGGCAAATTCTGGCGATACTATGTCCTCTATGTGACGAGAAATAAGGTACAAAAGAATGTATTCTATTCACAGTTGCATCCTCTTCCTCTACCCGTCGGGGAGATGAATTTGTCGGGTATACGAGCCTTCATTCGCTACATCTAATAGTACTTTATTTGACTTTAAAAAATTGGTGCCTATAATGGCTTCGTATGGAAATTTTTTGCTAATTATAAAGTTGGTCGGAAAAATTCTGTTATCGTTTTTCAAATCTAGACGAATTGAACCTTTTGCATCCAATTTATGCCCTGTTACACTAGTTAAATTGGGATTATTAAAATTCTTCCGTCGTTTAATATACGAGGGTAATTTAATGAATACGCATGAGTTTATTATGTTAACTGTCGCGCCAGAATCTACTAGTGCTTTAAAATAAATATTTGCCACACAAAAATCATTGAATATAGGTAACATGTTATTATTATCACTAAAAGACGGTACTATTATTGGGTAGGCCCTATAAAAAATTCTGGCTCCCTTCTTGGTCCTTTCTATTGTTCTAGGGGGCCTGATGCGTTTCCCTGTGCTTGCGATAGAGATTCCGTAGGCACCTCACCGGCTAACTGATTGTCATTTGTCTGCGAATGTTGCCATGTATTATTACGTGGATTGGGGTTTCTTGCAATTGCCGCCGGTGCTCGGAACGTTTGTTCATTTCGCACCATCGGAAAATTAGCATTGCCCTTCGGTAAATTTTCTGTATTCCTATTATATCTTGTAGGATATACCATTCTTGCACTATACTGATTTGTCGAGTATTTGAGTTTGGGAATCGATTGTTATTTTGTCTGTTGGGGGGAGGGTTCGTGTACATTTGCCGGTTTGGTGTATACAAACTCTATTGGTAGGCATTGTGAGGTAATGGTAGGCGTAATCCTCCACGCCTATAACCTCCTGACCCATTGTCATTTAAATTTGTTCTCCCGAACAAACGGTTGTAATAATTTGGTGCCGTCGGACCATAATTGTTCCTAGAACGGCACTCTCTCGCGATATGTCTGGGACGATTACACGTATAACATCTTATTATCGTTGAATTGTTTCAATAACTAATCGGTTTAGTAGGCTGAAAGTTTGGAAATTTGGAGCAGTACGCTTTCAGCCTAGCGGGTTCTTGTGTTCTACTTTTCTGTGGTACCGCGGAAGTATCCCTAGAAAAGAAAGCAGGGGAAACCTCGCTCTGTGGTCTTGCGATTGATTCGCGTACGCTATTTATTCTTGACTTATTGTGGTTTGCTACAATCACGTCAATTTCAATCATTCGTTCCACCTCCTGAACTGCCAAGTCTAATGTTTGAATGTTTTTAGATGTTATCATTCGATATAGTTTCGGGGTCAGCCCTTATAAGAAGGCATGCAGTATAATTTTTTCATATAACTCTCCGGAACCTTTTCCAAATTTTACTTCGACTGAAACCCTTACACTGTGTACATATTCTCTCACATTTTGTGTTTGATCAAAGCATACTGTCCCGTGTTTTAATTTATTTGCTGAACTTGTTCCAATAAATCTGTCTCGGAACGCTGTTAGTAATTTGTCTACCGAGTTTATTGGGAGATTATTATCTTCCCCTATAGTATTTTTGATTTGCTTTAAGAAGGTTAAATCCTACCCTCTCAATCTTAGAAGGAGCATGCTTATTAATGTTTTTAGCTCTGTTTTAGTTATTTCTACAAGTTGGGCCAACTGGATATTGAACTCATCTACATCTGATTGTCCGTCATATTGGGGGATAGATTTTGTTATTTCGACATTTTTTGCGACTAGTTTTTGCGCAATTTATAGTTCAGTTAATTCTTCTGGTATGTTGGCGGTATTTTTTTTGAATAGCTAAATTAACGTTACAAAATTACACAAACACAACCAATTGACTCGTTTTGCTTAACCTATTCAGGGAAGAATCACCTATCCCCTATGAGATATTCTAACAGATTGTCCCTATTAATAGCTTAGGGGTTCTAGGCCTAGACACTTTTTCTTATAAGTTTGTATCTATCCATTGATTTAAAAATAGAAATAGAAGAAAAAAGAAGATAAAAAACTAGTTCTCGCGTTTTCCTCCAAGTTTACCGACTGCGCCACATGTAATGGGGGATTAGTTATGCTTGTAATGGGGGATTAATTATGATGGGTGTAAATTATTTGGTTACTCGGACTCAACATAGCGCCAAATAAAATGGGGTAAAAGGTTTGACTCTTGAAGTTACTCTTGAAGAACTCCTAGTCTAGAAGCGTAGCCATATCTCTTAGAGTCATCTCCTTTCCATGTTCCTTTAATGTTACACGAAAGTTAACTTCCCTATGAGAGCGTTTACTTTGGAGACACTTGAATTGATTACCTACCATGTATCGAGATACAGACATATATAAAAGAAAACACAAATGAGAAGGTAATAGATTTATTGACACTTACATTTAAGCATACAAAAGTGTGCGAATATAGATAAAGCTTCAATTCAATCGTACAGACAAAAATGATCTTTTTCATTAATCTCTGGATTCATAAAGATATCCAAAAACACTTTTTTACTACTATATAACACGGGTTTTGCTTCTGAGCAATAACAACTATGTCACGATTGACCCAACTCCTCTTGGAGGACCCCCCACCTTATTTTTATGCTGAAAAAATAAGATTATTATGCTGACAGACGTTCCGATAGTATTTTCGTAATATTTTGATCATTAAACCCTCACATTTGCAAGAGAACTTCAAACTTTGTATAAAACAGTGTCAAACAATTTTTTTGAAGCACATTTTGCGAGATTCACATCCGTCTCGTTTCCGATTTCATTAGAACACGCTTGCTTTTGTACTGCAAATCAACCCGTAGATTTTTCAGCTTTTTAAATCTGTTAAGAGCATTTGAGAATATTCAAGTCTCTTTTGTTCTGTAAAACAAAGAGTGTGGGATTCTACAAAGCACAATAAAGTATGCTTAAAATATGCGAAAATTAATCATCTTTTTTACTTGGTGTTTTCAAGGGAAATCTGATTGAGAATAAATGCGGTTTTTCTTCCCCTGTTATGAATTTAGATGAAAGTTTGGAATGTGATTCAAACGCAATGAAGGGGAGTTTAACTTATCTCGAAAATATTTTCAGAAAGAAATAAGTTTCTTATATTTTAAGTTATTTTATTTTCTTCTCACGGTACAATTATGCCTAGTAAAATATTTTGAATGACGTTACCATAGATGCTACTTTAGCGTCATTTATCACATATAAGAAAATTTTCATCATTAGAAATCACCATTTAAAGAAAATAAATTCAAACAAAATGATGTGTGAGATGAAGCCATGGAAGCTATGTAAGCCAGCAAGTAAGACTGAACCTGATGACCCTTTGTATCCTACCTTTATGTTAAGATTTTGGAATTCAGAAAAAAACAAAATTTCAAAAAATAAAAACAAAAAAGAGCTATCTTGTCGCATCTGTGACGAGGTATTTATTGTGCCAGTTAGACTGCCGTGTCTACATACATTCTGCCAAACTTGCCTCTTTCAAAATGAAAAAAAAGAAAAAGTATGCCCACTCTGAAGAGCCAGGTACATATTTGGCCGAAAAGACTTGCTTTTAGAAGACTGCAATGAAATATTTATTGAATCTTCTTATACTCCAATTGAAAAGACCGAAAGAGATGAACTTGTTTCCACACGTACAGATGTGTTAAAATCCTTGAAAAATTCTGGTTCTCCTAAAAGTGCAACTGAAGCAAGTAAGACTGACATCTTTCCTGATAACCCATTCAATCTTGCCTTTCGGAAATCAAAATTTTGGAATTCATCTTTAGAATCATTTTTGGATATAGATAAAACCAAAATTTCAAAGAATAAGCAACTTGACTTCTCGAATTCAGATCTATCTTGCCCCATCGGTTACGAGGTATTTGTTGTGCCAGTTAGACTGCCGTATCTAGATACATTCTGCCAAACTTTCCTCTTCAAAATCAACGAAAACGAAAAGTTTGCTCACTCTGCAGAGCCACGAACATATTTCGCCTAGAAGACTTGCTCTTAGAATACTGCATTGTAATATTTACCGAATCTGCTTTTACTCAAAATGAAAAGACCAAAAGAGATGAACTTAGCCACAAGTAAAGACCTCAAAAATGAGTTTTTTGATGAGCTGAATAAGTTTTTGAATGAGTTTGATGATTATGAATCAGACGATTATGAACCAGACGATTATGGTTCTGATGAGTTTGATGATTATGAATCGGTTGATTCTGATTCGGATTATTTTTTTTCCAGATTAGTGATTCTATGGATATTGTTGAGTTATTTATGTTATGTTTTCCTTATTATTTTTTTGTGGATAATATTATTTGGTTTTTTCTTTTTTTACTCCGTATTTATTTTATGTTGCGGGTTACAAATAAACTTTCTTACTAGTAGAGATGCCTCATGAGGTCCGATTGCCCACCCCTGCTGCCACCTACAACTTTTTTTTACATAATTTATGTCTGTTTGTTGTCAGTGAGAATGAAAAAACAGGAATTTTCTCACTTTGATGGATGTTTTCTTGGATGGTTATGTGTGTTGGTCAATTTATTTGATGTTTTTCATGGATGTCAACAGTAATTTATGTCTGTTTTATGGTTTTTGTCAGTGAGAATGGAAAAAGAGTATTTTTCTCACTCTGCTGTCAGTCATTAATCAAATTGTTTCCGGGCAAAGTTTATTAATGTCTGACAGGTACTGCTCCAGGAAGAGATCCAAGTCATTAATGTCTTTGCCTCGGAAACAATTCTACTGGTCGAACTCCAAAAGATACTAATAACCAAACACCATGGAAAAAATTCTCCAAGAAACATCTTAGCAATGAATAGATTTAGCGCGGGAATCAGGTTTTTTAGTAATTTGAAATGTGACAGCGCAGAGATGCCAAAAAAACAAAAGGAACACGCTGAAATTACGTTTAGGGGTTATTTGGGCGAAACCGTTTTTAGACATTTTATGGAATTATTTCGGCGAAACAGTTAGAGACATTTTAAAAGATGATTTTAAAAGATGATTTTAGAAGAGGATTTGAGGGTGAAACTCTGTGGTCGTTATAATACACAAGTTGTACTTGAACAGTGTCGTGAGGTCCCCTACCCCAACCCCAAAGGGCTACGGTCCCCCTACCCCGACCCCAAGGGCCCTGATCCCCCTACCCCAACCCCGAAGGAAGCCCCCGGTCCTCAAAGGTCCCACAGGCTCCCAAAGGGTCCCCGGTCCCCCAATGTTATGTTATGTTATGTTATGTTATGTTATGCTATGTTATGCTATGTTATGTTATGGTATGCTATGTTATGTTATGTTATGTTATGTTATCTTATGTTTTGTTATTTTTTGTTAGGTTATGTTATGTTATGTTATGTTGTGCTATACTATGTTTTGCTATGCTATGTTATGTTATGCTATGTTATGTTATGTTATGTTATGCTATGTTATGCTATGTTAGGTTATTGTATGTTATGTTATGCTATGCTATGCTATGTTAAGCTCTGTTATGCTATGTTATGTTATACCTTTCAAAAGACATTTCAATGCAAGTTCCTTTCTTAATGTCCCTTCTAAACCCATTTTCCACATTGAAGTACTTATTCTTTTCACCAAAACCTTCACAGTTACATTCTCTTGATTTTTCAAACTTTATTTTGAATTTCATTCGGTGAAATGAAAGAGGTAGAATATTTTAGTAATGTTCGGTTATGGCTTACATTGTCACAGTTACATTCTCTTGACTTTTCAAAGTTACGTTTGGATTTCTTTCATTGAAATGTAAGAGTTTGAATATTTCAGTAGTGTTTTCGCATGGTTTACCTTACCACAGTTACATTCTCTTGATTTTTAAAAGTTCATTTTTCAATTTCTTTCGTTGAAATGCAAGAGTTGGAATATTTCATTAGTGTTTTGTTGTGGTTTACCTTGTCACACTTACATTTTCTTGATTTTTCAAAGTTCTTTTGGGTTTCTTTCTTTCAAATGTAAGAGTTGGAATATTTCAGTAGTGTTTTGTCATAGTTTACCTTGTCACAGTTACATTCGCTTGATTTTTCAAAGTTCATTTTGGATTTCTTTAGTTGAAATGCAAGAGTTGGAATATTTCAGAAAGCGTTTTGTCATGGTTTACCTTACCACAAATATATTTTCTTGATTTTTCAAAGTTCATTTCGGTTTTCTTTCATTGAAATGCAAGAATTGGAATATTCCAGTAGTGTTTTGTCGTGGTTTACCTTGTCACAGTTACATTCGCTTGATTTTTCAAAGTTCATTTTGGATTTCTTTAGTTGAAATGCAAGAGTTGGAATATTTCAGAAGCGTTTTGTCGTGGTTTACCTTGTCACAGATATATCCTCTTGATTTTTCAAAGTTCATTTTGAATTTCTTTCATTGAAATGAAAGTGGGATTATTTCAGAAGTGTTTTGTCGTGGTTTACCATCTCACAGTTACATTCCCTTGATTTTTCAAAGTTCATTTTGGATTTCTTTCGTTGAAATGCAAGAGTTGGAATATTTCAGAAGCGTTTTGTTGTGGTTTACTTTGTCACACTTACATTCTCACGATTTTTCAAAGTTCATTTTGGATTTCTTTCATTGAAATGCAAGAATTGGAATATTTCACTAGTGTTTTGTCGTGATTTACCTTATCATACTTACATTATCTTGATTTTTCAAAGTTCATTTTACAATTTCTTTCGTTGAAATGCAAGAGTTGGAATATTGCATTAGTGTTTTGTTATGGTTTACCTTGTCACAGTTACATTCTCTTGATTTTTCAATGTTCATTTCGGTTTTCTTTCATTGAAATGCAAGAGTTGGAATATTTCAGTAGTGTTTTGTCATAGTTTACCTTGTCAATAGTTACATTCGCTTGATTTTTCAAAGTTCATTTTGGATTTCTTTAGTTGAAATGCAAGAGTTGGAATATTTCAGAAAACGTTTTGTCGTGGTTTACCTTGCCACAGATATATTTTCTTGATTTTTCAAAGTTCATTTCGGTTTTCTTTCATTGAAATGCAAGAATTGGAATATTTCAGTAGTGTTTTGTCGTGGTTTACCTTGTCACAGTTACATTTTCTTGATTTTTCAAAGTTCATTTTGGATTTCTTTCATTGAAATACAAGAGTTGGAATATTTCACTAGTGTTTTGTCGTGGTTTACCATGTCATAGTTACACTTTCTTGATTTGTCAAAGGTAGTTTTGGTTTTCTATCATTAAAATTCAAGAGTTGGGTTATTTCAGTAGTGTTTTGTCGTGGTTTACCTTGTCACAGCTACATTCTCTTGATTTTTCAAAATTCATTTTGAATTTCTATTGTTGAAATGCAAGAGCTGGAATATTTCAGTAGTGTTTTGTTATGGTTTACCTTATCACACTTACATTCTCTTGATTTTTCAAAGTTCATTTGGATTTTTTCATTGAAATGCAAGAGTTGGAATATTTCAGTAGTGTTATGTTATGGTTTACCTTGTCACAATTACATTTTCTTGATTTTTCAAAGTTCATTTTGGATTTCTTTCATTGAAATGCAAGGGTTGGATTATTTCAGTAGTGTTTTGTTGTGGTTTACCTTGTCACAGCTACATTCTCTTGATTTTTCAAAGTTCATTTTGAATTTCTTTTGTTGAAATGTAAGAGCTGGAATATTTCAGTAGTCTTTTGTTATGGTTTACCTTATCACAGTTACATTCTCTTGATTTTTCAAATTTCATTTTGAATTTATTTTATTGAAATGCAAGAGTTGGAATATTTGAGTAGTGTTATGTCGTGGTTTACCTTGTCAGAGTTACATTTTCTTGATTTTTCAAAGTTTATTTTGATTTTCTTTCGTTGAAATGCAAGAGCTGGAATATTTCAGTAGTGTTTTGTTGTGGTTTACCGTGTCTCAGTTACATTTTCTTGATTTTTCAAAGTTCATTTCGGTTTTCTTTCGTTGAAGTGTAAGAGTTGGAATATTTCAGTAGTGTTTCGTCGTGCTTTACCTTGTCACAGTTACATTCTCTTGATTTTTCAAAGTTAATTTTGGATTTCTTTCGTTGAAATGCAAGAGTTGGAATATTTCAGTAGCGTTTTGTCGTGGTTTACCTAGTCACAGTTACATTCTCTTGATTTTTCAAAGTTCATTTTGAATTTCTTTTATTGAAATGCAAGAGTTGGAATATTTTAGTAGTGTTTTGGTGTAGTTAACTTTGTCACACTTACATTCTCATGATGTTTCAAAGTTCATTTCGGATTTCTTTCATTAAAAAGCAAGAGTTGGATTATTTCAGTAGTGTTTTGTTGTGGTTCACCTTGTCACACTTACATTCTCTAGATTTTTCAAAGTCCATTTGAATTTATTTCATTGAAATGCAAGAGTTGGAATATTTCAGTAGTGTTTTGTTGTGGTTTACCTTGTCACAGTTACATTTTCTTGATTTTTCAAAGTTCATTTTGGATTTCTTTCATTGAAATGCAAGAGTTGGATTATTTCAGTAGTGTTATGACGTGGTTTACCTTGTCAGAGTTACATTCTCTTGATTTTTCAAAGTTCATTTTGTATTTATCTCGTTGAAATGCAAGAGTTGGAATATTTCAGGACTGTTTTGTCATGGTTTACCTTGTCACAGTTACATTCTCTTGATTTTTCAAAGTTCATTTTGGATTTCTTTCGTTTAATTGCAAGAGTTGGAATATTTCAGTAGTGTTTTGTCATGGTTTACCTTGTCACAGTTACATTCTCTTTTTAAAGTTCATTTTGAATTTTTTTTTCATTGAAATGCAAGAGTTGGGTTATTTTCAGTAGTGTTTTGTCGTGGTTTACCTTGTCGCAGTTACATTCTCTTGATTTTTCAAAGTTCATTTTGAATTTCTTTCATTAAAATGCAAGAGTTGGAATATTTCAGTAGTGTTTGGTTGTGGTTTACCTTGTCACAGTTACATTTTCTTGATTTTTCAAAGTTCCTTTTGGATTTCCTTTCGTTGAAATGCAAGAGTTGGAATATTTCAGTAGCGTTTTGTCGTGGTTTACCTTGTCACAGTTACATTTTCTTGATTTTTCAAAGTTCATTTTGGATTTCTTTCATTAAAATGCAAGAGTGGGATTATTTCAGTAGTGTTTTGTCGTGGTTTACCTTGTCACAGTTACATTCTCATGATTTTTCAAAGTTCATTTTGAATTTCATTCATTGAAATGCAAGAGTTGGAATATTTCAGTAGTGTTTTGTCAGGGTTTACCTTGTCACAGTTACATTCTCTTAATTTTTCAAAGTTCATTTTGAATTTCTATCGTTGAAATTTAAGAGTTGGAATATTTCAGTAGTGTTTTGTTGTGGTTTACCTTGTAATAATTACATTTTCTTGATTTTTCAAAGTTCATTTCGGTTTTCTTTCATTGAAATGCAAGAGTTGGAATATTTCAGTAGTGTTTTGTCATAGTTTACCTTGTCACAGTTACATTCGCTTGATTTTTCAAAGTTCATTTTGGATTTCTTTAGTTGAAATGCAAAAGTTGGAATATTTCAGAAAGCGTTTTGTCGTGGTTTACCTTGTCACAGATATATTTTCTTGATTTTTCAAAGTTCATTTCGGTTTTCTTTCATTGAAATACAAGAGTTGGAATATTTCAGTAGTGTTTTGTCGTGGTTTACCTTGTCACAGTTACATTCGCTTGATTTTTCAAAATTCATTTTGGATTTCTTTAGTTGAAATGCAAGAGTTGGAATATTTCAGAAGCGTTTTGTCGTGGTTTACCTTGTCACAGTTATATCCTCTTGATTTTTCAAAGTTCATTTTGAATTTCTTTCATTGAAATGAAAGAGTGGGATTATTTCAGTAATGTTTTGTCGCGGTTTACCATCTCACACTTACATTCCCTTGATTTTTCAAAGTTAATTTTGGATTTCTTTCATTGAAATGCAAGAATTGGAATATTTCAGTAGTGTTTTGTTGTGGTTTACTTTGTCACACTTACATTCTCACGATTTTTCAATGTTCATTTTGGATTTCTTTCATTGAAATGCAAGAATTGGAATATTTCAGTAGAGTTTTGTCGTGGTTTACCTTCTCAAACATACATTCTCTTGATTTTTCAAATTTCATTTTGGATTTCTTTCATTGAAATGCAAGAGTTGGAATATTTCAGTAGTTTTTTGTTGTGGTTTACCTTGTCACAGTTACATTTTCTTGATTTTTCAAAGTTCATTTTGGATTTCTTTCATTGAAATGTAAGAGTTGGAATATTTCAGTAGTGTTTTTTCGTGGTTTACCTTATCACAGTTACATTCTCTTGCTTTTTCAAAGTTCATTTTGGATTTCTCTCGTTGAAATGCAAGAGTTGTATTATTTCAGTAGTGTTTTGTCGTGGTTTACCTTGTCATTTTTACATTCTCTTGATTTTTCAAAGTTCATTGTGGATTTTTTTCGTTGAAATGCAAGAGTTGGAATATTTCAGTAGTGTTTTGTCATGGTTTACCTTGTCACAGTTACATTCTCTTAATTTTTCAAAGTTCATTTCGAATTTCTTTCGTTGAAATGCAAGAGTTGGAATATTTCAGTTGTGTTTTGTTGTGGTTTACCTTGTCAAAGTTACATTTTCTTGATTTTTCAAAGTTCATTTTGAATTTCTTTCATTGAAATGTAAGAGTTGGATTATTTCAGTAGTGTTTTATCATGGTTTACCTTGTCACAGTTACATTCTCTTGATTTTTCAAGTCCTTCTTTGATGTCATTCGTTATCAAGAGCTAGTTGGATTACATCACTATTGTTTTGTCGTGGGTTACCGATTCAAAGTTGCATTTTCTTGATATTTCGATGCGCATTCTTGATATCTTTCAATGTCTAGATAGAGTTGGAACATTTCAGTAGTGTTTCTTTGTTGTTTACCTTGTGACAGCTACATTCTCTTGATTTTTTAAAGTTCCATTTGGATTTCTTTCATTGAAATGCAAGAGGATGAACATTTCAGTATCGATTTCTCGTGGGTTACCTTACCACACTTACATTCTCTTGATTTTTCAAAGATCATTTTGGATTTATTTCATTGAAATGCAAGAGTTGGAATATTTCAGTAGTGTTTTGCCGTGGCTTACATTGTCACAGTTACATTTTCTTAATTTTTCAAAGTTCATTTTCGATTTATTTAGTTGAAAAGCTAGAGCTGGAATATTTCAGTAGTGTTTTGTCGTGGTTTAGATTGTCACAGTTACATTCTATTGATTTTTCAAAGTTCATTGTGGATTTCTTTCGTTGAAATATGTTTTGTTGTGCTTTACCTTGACATAGATACATTTTTTTGATTTCTGTTAGGTTAGGTTAGGTTAGGCTAGATCAAGTTAGGTTAGGTTAGGTTAGCCTACGTACGTGCGCGTACGTAGGCTAACCTAACCTAACTTAACCTAACCTAACTTGATCTAGCCTAACCTAACCTTACCTTGTCACAGTTATATTCTCTTTATTTTTCAAAGTTCATTTTGAATTTCTTTTGTTGAAAAGCAAGAGCTTGAATATTTCAGTAGTCTTTGCTTGTGGTTTATCATGTCACAGTTATATCCTCTTGATTTTTCAAAGTTAATTTTGAATTTCTTTAGTTGAAATTCAAGAGTTGGAATATTTCAGTAGTGTTTGGTTGTGGGTTTCCTTGTCACAGTTACATTTTCTTGATTTTCAAAGTTCATTTTGGATTTCTTTCATTGAAATGCAAGAGTTGGAATATTCTAGTAGTGTTTTATCATGGCTTACCTTGTCACAGCTACATTCTCTTGATTTTTCAAAGTTCTTTTTGAATTTCTTTTACTGAAATACAAGAGTTGGATTATTTCAGTAGTGTTTTGACGTGGTTTACCTTGTCACAGTTATATTCTCTTAATTTTTCAAAGTTCATTTTGAATTTATTTAGTTGAAATAAAAGAGTTGGAATATTTCACTAGTGTTTGTTTGCAATTTACCTTTTCACAGCTATATTCTCTTGATTTTTCAAAGTTCCTTTTGAATTTCTTTCATTGAAATGCAGGAGTTGGAATATTTCACTAGTGTTTTCTCGTGGTTTACCTTACCACACTTACAGTCTCTTGATTTTTTCAAAGATCATTATTGATTTCTTTCGTTGAAATGCAAGAGTTGGAATATTTCAGTAGTATTTTGCCATGGCTTACATTGTCACATTTACATTCTCTTAATTTTTAAAAGTTCATTTTCAATTTCTATCGTTGAAAAGCAAGAGCTGGAATATTTCAGTAGTGTTTTGTTGTGATTTACCTTGCCACAGTTATATTTTCTTGATTTTTCAAAGTTCATTTCGGTTTTCTTTCATTAAAATGCAAGAGTGGGAATATTTCAGTAGTATTTTGTCGTGGTTTACCTTGTCGCATTTACATTCGCTTTATTTTTCAAAGTTAATTTTGGATTTCTTTCGTTTAAATGCAAGAGTTGGAATATTTCAGAAGAGTTTTATCATGGTTTAGCTAGTCGCAATTATATCTTCTTAATTTTCCAAGGTTAATTTTGAATTTATTTCGGTGAAATAAAAGAATTAAAATATTTAAGTAGTGTTTTTTCGTGGTTTACCATGTCACAGTTACATTCTCTTGATTTTTCAAAGCTCATTTTGGATTTCTTTCATTGAAATGCAAGAGTTTGAATATTTCAGTAGTGTTTTGTTGTGGTTTACTTTGTCACACTTACATTCTCACGATTTTTCAATGTTCATTTTGGATTTCTTTCATTGAAATGCAAGAATTGGAATATTTCAGTAGAGTTTTGTCGTGGTTTACCTTCTCAAACATACATTCTCTTGATTTTTCAAATTTCATTTTGGATTTCTTTCATTGAAATGCAAGAGTTGGAATATTTCATTAGTGTTTTGTTGTTGTTTACATTGACAAACTTAAATTTTCTTGTTTTTTTATAGTTCATTTGGATTAATTTCGTTGAAATGCAAGAGTTGGATTATTCCAGTACTGTTTTGTCTTGGTTTACCTTGTCAAAATTACATTCTCTAGATTTTTCAAAGTTGATTTTGGATTTCTCGTTGAAATGCAAGGGTTGAATTATTTCAGTAGTGTTTTGTCGTGGTTTACCTTGTCATAGTTACATTCTCATGATTTTTCCAAGTTCATTGTGGATTTCTTTCTTTGAAATGCAAGTTGGAATATTTCAGTAGTGTTTTGTCATGGTTTACCTTGTCACAGTTACATTCTCTTAATTTTTCAAAGTTCATTTTGATTTTCTTTCGTTGAAAAGCAAGAGTTGGAATATTTCAGTAGTGTTTTGTCGTGGTTTAACTTGTCAAAGTTAAATTTTATTGATTTTTAAAATTTCATTTGAATTTCTTTAGTTAAAATGCAAGAGTTGGAATATTTCAGTAGTGTTTCATTGTGGTTTACCTTGTCACAGTTACATTTTCTTGATTTTTCAAAGTTCATTTTGGATTTCTTTCATTAAAATGCAAGAGTTGGAATATTTCAGTAGTGTTTTATCATGGCTTACCTTGTCATAGTTACATTCCCTTAATTTTTCAAAGTTCATTTTGAATTTCTTTCATTGAAATGCAAGAGTTGGATTATTTCAGTAGTGTTTTGTCGTGGTTTACCTTGTTGCAGTTAAATTCTCTTGATTTTTCAAAGTTAATTTTGAATTATTTCGTTGAAATGCAAGAGTTGGAATATTTCACTAGTGTTTGTTTGCGGTTTACCTTGTCACAGCTATATTTTCTTGATTTTTCAAAGTTCCATTTGGATTTCTTTTATTGAAATGCATGAGTTTGAATATTTCACTGGTGTTTTCTCGTGGTTTACCTTACCACACTTACATTCTCTTGATTTTTCAAAGTTCCTTTTGGATTTCTTTCATTGAAATGCAAGAGTTGGAATATTTCACTAGTGTTTTGCCGTGGCTTACTTTGTCAAAGATACATTCTCTTGATTTTACAAAGTTCCTTTTCAATTTCATTCATTGAAAAGCAAGAGCTGGAATATTTCGGTAGTGTTTTGTTGTGGTTTACCTTGTCACACTTACATTCTCTTGATTTCTCAAAATTCATTGTGCATATCCTTCGTTGAAATATGTTTTGTT